>NW_007051985.1:385330-465101 GCF_000164805.1 Carlito syrichta | reverse complement strand
GCTCAGCTTTCTGAGTAGCCGGGAATTACAGGCACGCGCTACCACACCCGGCTGATTTTTTGATTTATTGTAGAGATGAGGTCTCGCTGCCCAGGCGGGTCTCGAACCCGCGGGCTCAGGCAATCCACTCACCTCAGCCTCCCAAAGGCGCGGGATTACAGGCTGAGCCACTGAGCCCGGCTTCTACCTTGCTTTTTAAATTTAGTAATATAGATTGGAGATGTTTCCACAGCAGCACATTCAAATAATCCAGTGACTATTTTGTTTTGTTTTGTTTTTGAGTCAGAGTCTTACTCTGTCGCCCAGGCTGGAGTGCAGTGGCATGCTCAAGGTCACCCCAGCATTGACCTGCTGGGCTTAGGCAATCCTTCTGCCTCAGCCTTCCAAGTAGCCAGAACTACAGGCATGCACTACCACGCCCAGCTAATTTTTTGATACATTGAAGAGACGAGATCTTACCAAGTTACCCAGGCTGGTCTCAAACCCCTGGGCTCAGGCAGTCCTCTCGCCACGGCCTCCCAAAGTGCTGGGATTACAGGCTTGAGCAACCACACCTGGCCTCAGTGACTTTTGAAATAATGCATAGCACATTCTGTAGCATGGATGCAGCATGGGACATCGAGCTGTGCCCCCCCCACGATGAAAATGTAGACTGTTCCTAATTTTGTCCTATTATCAAAATGCCACCTACTGCACTTTAGTCCCTATCTCTGATACCCACTTGGAATGCTAGGATACTGCCCCAAAGGCTCTCCTTCTATCTGTCAATGGTTAGAGACATTGTACATGTCTCAATACTTTTTTTTTTTTATTGCTCTGTTTTTCCATTTTTGTTACAAGAGAATGGGAAGAGGGAGGGTGCCTTTTGTGTGTAGTTTAGTGCCTGGGATGTTTAGGCATGTCGTGTTCTTGAGGAAGAGACCACTTCTTGCAACTGTAACCAAGATGGCAGCTAAAGATGGTACCTGGGTCATTTTCCTCCTTGAGGTGAAAATGATGTGACCCCTAGTGTGGGTCAATGGCTACACAAGCTAGCTCCCAGACTCTCTAGGGAGTCTTTAGGAAGATTTCTTCATCCAGGGACCACTGACTCAGGTCCCTGTTTCCATTGTGTTGACTATTCTTATGTATCAAGGGCGCAGCCCCCTTTTCTCATGTCATTGTTCACGAGGGACTCTTGGCAAAGCAAATTTAAAGGTGAACCTTTCTAGCAATATCGTGAGGTTTAGTATTGGTTGGAAGTGGGCACCCTTGCCCGCCATTGTCCCTGGAAATTTCTCGTGACCTCCTGTCTCCTGACCTGTTGTCCAGCGTCCTCCCCTCTCCCACCTTCTCTTCTCCTTTTAACTTGTGCAGAGTAGCTTACCTGTCTCCTTGTTTCATGCAGATTCTGTAGGGCTGATACCCTCTACATCTACTTTCCACAAAAAAGGCTTGGGGAATTATTTCTCCTTAAAGGGCCTCTAACGCCAGTGATTAAGGTAGCATCTTTTCACCCTTTAAATCGATAACTATATCCTCCTATGATGTCTAAGGCGGTACATACCCCAGGTCACAATGTAGGAACTGAAAAAATACTTGTAGAGTAGCCAGGTAGTAGACAAATGGCATCACCATTGAAAAGACCAGACTGATGGGTTGATTCGGGAGTAGCGGAAAAGGAAATATGTGAAATTTTATAGGTATTCCCATCCTCAAAAGAAAAAGAGATTTTTAAAAAGCACCATTTTAGATGACTTCTTAAAATATGAATTGCTTCTCTTGGACTAAAGTAACAAAAGGCTCCGTGCCTTGGGTTAGCCAACACCTGGCACCACTGCCAAGTTCTGCCCAGCCTTTTCTGAAAAGCCTCTAAGGTAAATTCTCTTTGGAATTTGTTGGTTGACCTGCTTTTTAACGTAAGAATTCTTTTCAGTCTATGAACCAAGTCTTGAAAGCTGAATGTCATGAGCGGAAGTGAATGAAATTGTGGAACCCTAAAACTTTCGAGAAAGCCAGGAAATAGTGCTGAACTTAATTTCCTTAGGAGATGAAAAATAATTTTTTAGAAAATAACCACAGCTCTTTCATTTTGATTCTATGAATAAGAAGCAGTGGATTCCTCATTTTCATCAAACATGTCAAAATAAAATATGTAGCTGTTTTTTAAATAAATGAAACCACCTAAAATCAAATTTGCTATATGTGCACACACACAAACATGCATACACACACATTTGCTTTACAACTTTTTATTGTCTAAACTTGCCTCGAGTGTTTTTCAAAAACCATTCTTTCCCAGTGGAAGACTTCCCTGATCAATTTTAACATTCAGTGCTTTTTTTTAAAGGTAAGATCAATATAAATAATCTCTCTAACATACACACAACAGAGATTGTGGAGAATTTGCTGATTTGGCCCCAAGGGTTCTTCTACCCAAGCAAACTTTGTACTCTTGCCGTGCTGTGAGGACCTCAGGGCAGGCCTTGGGAGAGCTGCAGGGTAAATGAGACCTTAAAGAAGGGAGGCGATTCTTTTAAAATTGTACATTTGGATGAATGTTATCCATGAAAATGAATTTCTTAAGTCAGTGACTTTTTAAACAATCTGAACTTCCTTTCTGTATGTTTGGGAATTCTCCATCACAGGTGTCATGGTAAGAGCATGTAGTAGTCAGATTAAGTTAAGTTATACCCTGGTAACAAATAACCCCCCAAATCTTGGTTATTCACAAAGGTTTAATTCTTGTGAATACTGCATGTCCATCAAGGACTGACTGAGACTGTGCCCCAGCACCTCTTCACTTCTAGAATCCAGGTTGATGCAGCAGTCCAGGCTAGAACGTTGCTGTCTTTGAGGCAGAGGGAAAATATTTGAAAAGGCAAATAGTGGTTCCTGGCCGTGCACAGTGGCTCACGCCTGTAATCCCAGCACTTTGGGAGGTTGAGGCAGGAGGATTACTTAAGCCCAGGAGTTCAAGACCAGCCAAGGCAACATAGTGAGACTACATCTGTACAAGGAAAAACAAAATTAGCCAGGTGTGGTGGTGTACACCTATAGTCCCAGCTACTCAGGGGTAGACTGAGGCAGAAGAATCACCTGAGCCCAGGAGATCGAGGTTGTGGTGAGCTGTGATCATGCCACTGCACTCCAGCTTGGGTGACCCGACTCAAAAAAACACAAAAAAACCAAAAGCACACAGTAGCTCCTAATGTTTCCACTGGGAAGTGACCCACATCATTTCTGTTTATATGTCATTGGTCAAACAAGCAACATGATTCAACCGGATGTCAAAGAGGCAGAAAGTAGAACTCTTCCCTCAGGGCGGGACAGTGACTATCTGGGAACAAAAATATAGTTATGGCAGGCAAAACCCTCCCTCCCATTAAGAGTTTGAAAGGACTCGATGATTGGGGATAAGGAGATGACCCAGGATTGATTGATCAGATTCACCCACTTGGACTCTTTTCGACTTGAGAGTTAGCACTATAACAAGCCGATTCCGTGGAGAAGTCATTCTGGTCTACATGGCAACAGCACCGTCTGTGGTCTCCAATCTGGTTTGGGTGATGTTGGCCAAGTCCTCACCGGACTAGTTCTGTGATGTGATTTTATTTGTCGTGTGCCCGTTGTTTAGTCACTCTTGTTCCTGTCTGCGTCCCGGGCTTAGTAATCCCATCTTCTTAGCAATTCTGTGAACCTCTGGTACTGTCTGATGTATCTTTTCTGTCTGAGCAAATCAAGAGTTGCTCTCTGTTACTTTCAACTCAGAGCCTGACAGGGACAGTAAGGCTTCCAGCCAACCAACCCAGACATTTCCTCAACTCAATTTCGGATCAGCAGGTGATGGTGGCCCAAGGTCTTGTTACCCCTGCACAGATTAAGTCTGTAAAAGTCTCTGGCCAACTTACGCTAAAAGCTATTTGATAGGAAGGCCTGGGAGGTGCCCAGTTCAGTCTGGGTTCTGTTCCCCCATGGAGGAAGAGGTACTGGGTATATAACCAAGAAATAAATGTGAGAAGGCCTTTGTTAGCAGGTGGAGGCCGGGATAATCTTGAATTAGGGAGGACACAAATTGGGTAGCCGTGCACACCCAGGGTAGCCGTGTGTTCTAGTATGCTCAGGACAACCCCCAGTTACTACTGCTGTGGACCTGGTAATGTCTTTCAGTTACTTTTTTGTGCCCTTTTTCACTCTGAAAAGTGTCCTGGCTTAGATAATAAATCGTAGGGTCACTCTAGCCAAAGTGGAAACGTTTCTGGACCAGTGGTTAGAAGATCAGCTTCATAATCACAGCTCTGGCACTGATGTGGGAGTGGCCTTGGGGTAACCCAATAGGCTTGCTGTGTCTTAGCTTCCTCGTCTGTAAACTCTGGGCGTTCATTTAGATCAGTCGTTGACAAATTGTGTTCAGGTCGCAAGGGGGTATCTCAAAGCCCTCTGCAAGGGAGGAAGGAGGGGCCGTTTGGCGGAATTCTCTCCACTTCTACTGGTTTCACGTCTTGGGCTTGTACCTAACACCTTGTCTGGAACACGTGTTTTTACAGTGAGCAATAAACACGCATGCACAGGCTTGGAAACCGCTGGCCTGAATAGCCTCTCAGGACACAGAAAGTCAAGATTCCTGAAACTCTTGACGTCACTTCCGCGTTCTGGACAAAAAGCAGGTCAGGAAAGCAAAAGAGTCACGAGGAAGCAGGGGTACGGGGCACCCCGTCACGTCTCAGCTCTTTCCCTCATTTTGACGGGATGAACACCAACCTTCTCATTCGGCCTGTCACCGGGTTTCATAAGATGATGCTGACATTGACTGTTATTTTAATTGGTCTTTTAGAACCCATGTTTAAATTTTTTATTGAATCAGGGTCTCACCATGTCACCCAGGCTGGAGCGCAGTGGCACAATCATAGCTCACTGCATCCTCAGACTCCCGGGTTTCATCAATCGCCCTGCCTCAGCGTCCCAGGTAGCTGGGACTACAGGCACACGCCACCACACCCGGCTAATTCTGTTGTTGCTGTTGCTCAGGCTGGTCTCAAACTCCTGGGCTCAAGCGACCCTCCTGCCTCATCCTCCCAAAGTGCTGGAATGACAGGTGTGAGCCACCACTTCTGGCCAAAAACCCACTTTCATCCCTTACTCAGTTTTCTGTTGTGGCCTCCTGTTTCTAATACGTCCCCAAACATCCCTGAAGACCTCGTGGAACTCTGCCTCAGCTCAAGGGGTCTTTCATCTCCTCTAGGTCAACCTCCAGAGTCCAGTCCAAGTCCAGCCCAAGTCTCGCCTCCCTGCGAGAAGACTTTCACCCTCCAATCTGGGCATCTGCGCTTGTTTAGCAATCAGTGTGTATCATGTTGTGTACTACCGTCTTTCAGCCCTAAAGACACCCTTTTGGACTCCTCTGCGATGCTGGGCCTGGGACTCTGCTAATCCCATGTCTTCCGTGCCAGTCACATGTTGCCAGTAGTGGCAATTCCAGAGAGATTAGAAAGCAGGAGAGACAGCAAGCGGGCTTGCTCCTTCCTGCATACCTCTTCCTGTCCAGGTTGCCCCAGGCGGTAGAAGTTAGTTCTCATCCAACTGGTTTCCTCATTCCCAGAAGCAGCTTCATCAGACCACCTCGGAGCTACTAGCAGTAGCCAGGCAGTGCCCTCTCCCCGGAGATCTGAATTCCAAGTCTTCAGAGTCCTTCCTTCAAGCTACAAAGATGTGGGTCCTTGCCAGGAAACATTACCTCCTCTGGTCTGAGCCTCAGATCCACGGGGCCCTTTGCCCAAATTTCTGGGGTAACAGCAGTAGGCAAAGGTCACTCCTTCCCAGAAGTCTAAGCCCCAACTTGATGTGGCCTCTTCTCTGAATCGCCAAGGTTTTTGATGACCTAACCTCTTCCTTTGTCCCCTAACCTTGGAGATAGTAGCAACTTCCTGTACTTATCTGTTTTCCCTCAGTGTTCTCCTTTGACTTTTGCGGGCTTCCAACAGAATCGTTTCACTAATTCCCTGTATTAAATTCTTTCTGTTGAAGTACGCAGTGAAGTCTCTATTATTCAGATTGGACCCTGACTGGTCCATCTTTAGCCATCACTCGCCATGTCACACACATTTTTGTTTATTTCTCAACTATATTGGAAACTTCTTTATTTCACTCTTAGTCACACCTATAGGAAATCAACAAAAATGTACTTGTTGATTGATAAGGGTGTGAGATTCATGAATAGGAGGAAGTATAAAAGTTGAAAGGGGTAAGACTTTTTTCAAAAGTTGAAAGGGGTAAGACTTTTTTCAGACTAATGGATCTGGGTTCAAATTCCAGTTCCAGTGGCCTCTGTTACATCTTTGAGCCCCAATTTTCTGAACTTTATAAGCAGAGTATGACAATGTCTCTCTTATAGGTATTGTGGGGATTAAATGAGAAAATGCAAGTAAAGTGCTTAGCACAGAGCTTTGTATGTGGTACAGATTTGTAAAAATGTCCTTCCCTCCATCCACTTTGATCACTTTGAATATTCTGCAATTCCTGTGTCCAGATAGCTGGCCTTTCTAGGTACCTCTGCATCCTTCAGACATTTGTAGGGGAAGCACGGTTCTCCCTATGAGTAGGGCTAGATTAAGAGCTAGGAGTTAGGCAAGTCACACAGTAGCATTCCTTAAATTCTTTGTCATGATTAAGTCTTTCTTCTTTTATTTTTATTTGTTTTTTGAGTTGGAGTCTCACTCCATCATCCAGGCTGGGGTGCTGTGTCACACTCACGATCCTTCCGCCTCAGGCTTCCAGGTATTTGGAACTAAAGGCACGCGCCACCACACCCGGCTAATTTTTTATTTATTGTAGCCATGAGGTCTTGTCAAGTTGTCCGGGTGGGTCTCCAACCCACGGACTCAGGCAATCCACTCACCTCGGCCTCCCAAAATTTTGGAATGACAAGGCTGAGCCACCAAGCCCGGCCAAGGCTTTCTTCTTATTGCACACGTTCATACACACACTCTCCACCCCCATCTACCTTGACCCTTCTTGTCAATCCAACACAAGCTTTCTTCCCTTAGGCACATGACTTAATAAGGTTTACACAATCCTCATTTGTGCACTTCTGCAGGCCCAGAGCAACCACACGCACCAGCATTATTATCCACCTCTCTTGGTACACACAGCCTGTGTCTGTGTCTCAGTCTATTTTGTGTTGGTGTAAGAGAATACCAGAGATTGGGTAACTGACAAAGAACGAACATTTATGCATCCCACTTCTGGAGGCCAAGTTGGAGGCACCAGCAGTTTCAGTTGTCTGATGAGGACTGATCTCCATTTCCAAGATGACACCTTGATGCTGCCTCCTCTGGAGAGGAGAAATGCTACACCCTCACATGGCTAAAGGCAGAAGGACAAGAAGGCCAAAGGCTGCCCAGAGCCTTCTTTATAAGGGCTTTCATCCCATTCATGGAGGAGGAGCCTTGTGGTCTAATAACCTCTGAAAGACCCGACTTCCTGATACTCCCACATTAGTCATTAAGTTTCAACATGTGAATTTTGGAGGGAACATATTCAAACCATAGCCATCTGTTTCTCTCTCTTTTTCTCTTGTTCTCATTCTCTCTCTTTCTCTCTTCAAGCCGCTCTATTTTTCTTTCACATCCATCTGGCCAATCTACTTTCTATCTCATAGTCCAAGCCCTGGACAGAGCCAGGTTAAACCGCTAATTATTATCTATGCCTCGCAGCAGACCTCCTCAAAGGTCACCTGGCAGCCTGTAAATGGGCTGCTCTTGAGTCAGATGCCTCTGGCCCCCGTTTTGCAAAAATCTGCCTATTATGGCTTCCTGGTATAGGAGCCGAGGGTGAAGCTGTTTTAACTATCAAGGAAAGTTGGTCTGGGCAGATACTCTGATACATGTATCATCTGTGTAGACTAGACATATGATGTCTATGTTTGTACTAAGATATTGACAAACACCCTAGGCACTAAATCCAGTGAACGCTTCCCAATTTTCACCTTGCCTAACCTCTCGGGAGTGTTTTACTTGGTTGCCTGATCACTCTTTGACTCTTTAACTTTCTTACGTGTATATGGGCCTGGTTTTTTCTTTACCACTCTTGGCGATTTCCCTGGCTGAGTTCTCATCTCCATTCACCCTTTGAAGAAGTTAGTCCTTGGACTTGCCAGTGTAGACATAACAAGGAGATGTTCTTCATACCTAAGTCCTTATTCTCCAGGGGTACTACAGCCTGCATGTCAATGAGTAGCCACCTGGAGTGAGTAAGTAGAGAAAGAGAGGTTTCACCCAGCGGCGGTGGGGTCCTCAGAAACTCTAGTGCTGAGGTTAGGGAGTAGGAGTTACTTGTTCTTCTAGAGGCAAAGGCCCTTATTTGTTAATATCACAAAAATCACCCTCTATCCCTTCTCACCACACATTTTTGACGTGTTTTCCAAGACATACCTACCAACATGAAAGTTGGTAGGTAACTCCAGACTGGTCTTTCTTTTTTGTTTTTTGAGTTGGTCTTTCACTCCGTCGCCCAGGCTGGAGTGCAGTGGCACACTCACAGCTACGCCAGCGTTGACCTGCTGGGCTCTGGTGATCCTTCTGCCTCAGCCTTCCAAGTAGCTGGAACTACAGGCACGTGCCTCCATGTCCGGCTAATTTTTGATTAATTGTAGAGACACGGTCTTGCTAAGTTGCCGGGGTTGATCTTGAAACCACAGTCTCAGGCAATCCACTCGCCTCGGCCTCCCAAAGCGCTAGGATGACAGGCTGAGCCAGTGAGCCTGGCCCGGCCCAGTCTTTTTTGTAGCCACTCATTATACCTTCTGTTGCCACCCATCCCACTTTCAGGCTTTTTTGCTTTTATCTTTTAAGCCAAAGAATATTTAAACCAGCCTCAAGCTGAATTTAAACCCATGGGTTTCTTCTGTACTTTTTATCTTAAACCTCATTATTTTGATATGAAGAACTCTGTCCTCTTTTTCCTAAAGAAAAACAAGAGAAAAGAAAGTAAGTAAAAGATGCCTATTTAGAACTCTGGGGTGAGAGGGTAGGGGTGAGGCAGATGTCACTCCCTCTAAAATCAAACTACCAGGGCACCTACCTATACTTCCTACTCTTTTTGTTTTTAAATAGACTGTAAAATTAACTTTTTCTTTGTGTATAGTTCTATGAAGTTTAGTACATTTGCAGCTTTGTGTTACCATCACAAACAACAGGATACAGTACAGCTTCATCACCCCAACACTCCCTTCTGCTCTCTGCAATCATACCTTACCCCCGACCCCAAGACCTGGCAACCACTTACCTGTTCTCCACCACTATGGCTATGTCTTCCAGAGAGCATCATATAAACAGAAGCATACAGGGTGTAACCTTATATCATAGTTGTCTTATGTATTGCATCTACGTACATCAAAAATACTATCAGGTAATGTTATGTTTTCCCCTTTCAAGCCATCAAAAATTAATGGAAAAAAATAATGTATTATATTTGCCCATATATTTATCATTTCTGTTCCTTTTCTTTTTTTCTTAAGGCTTCACCTTTCTTTCTCGTGTCATTTCCCTTATTTCTGAAGAATTTCCTTTAGCAGTTTTAGGACCTGTATGCTGGGAATAAATGAGAACTCTTTCATCCAAGAATGTCTTTAATTCACCTTCATTTCTGAAGAACATGTTTCCTGGATTTAGAATTCTGGGTTGACAGTTCTTTTCTTTTGGCACTTTCAAAATGTTGTTCCATTTCCTTTGGCTTCCTTGGTTTCTGATGCAAAAAACAATCACCCCAATGTTCCCTATAAGCAAAGTATTGTTTTTCTAGGGTTCTTTTCTTTTTGAGATTTTCTTCTTTAGCGGTAGAATTCAGCAGTTTATTATGCTGTGTTTGGGTGTGCATTTCTTTCTTTCTTTCTTTTTTTTTGAGTTGGAGTCTCACTCTGTCGCCCAGACTGGAGTGCAGTGGCCACTCCCGGCCACCGCAGCCTCGACCTGCTGGGCTCCGGTGATCCTTCTGCCTCAGCCTTCCGAGTAGCCGGAATTACAGGCGCACGCTACCACCCGGCTAATTTTTTGATTTATTGTAGAGATGAGGTCTCACCTGCCCAGGCGGGTCTCGAACCCACGGGCTCAAGGCAATCCACTCACCTCAGTCTCCCAAAGGCACAGGATTACAGGCTGAGCCACTGAGCTCGGCTGGGTGTGCATTTCTTTAGCTCTATCTTATTTGAGTTTACTGAGTCTTTTGACTTTGTAGGTTTGTGTCTCTTGCTAAATGTTTTCAGCCATTATTTTTTCAAGCACTGTTTCTTCACTGAACTCTTTCTTTTCTACTTTTGAAATTTCAATAACACATGTACACGTTAGTTTTTTGTTATTGTCCTATGGTTCCCTGAGGCTCTGTTCAATATTTTTCTATTGTTTATAGTGCATACCTGCTATTGACCTAGCTAGTTCACTTTCTTCTATGAGCTCCATTTTGCTATCAAATTGATCCAGTGACTTTTTTTTTTTAATCGAGGTCTCACTCTGTCACTCGGGCTGGAGCACAGCAATGTGATTACAATGATCACAGCTCATGGCAATCTCCTGGGCTCAGGTGATCCTTCCATCTTAGCATCTCAAGCAACTGAGACTACAGGCACATGCCACTATGCCCGGCTAATTTTTAAAATTTTTTTGTAGAGATGAGGTTTTGCTATGTCATCTAGTGTGATCTCAGACTCCTAGGCTCAGGCAATCCTCCCATCTAGGCCTCCCAAATTGCTGGAATTACAACTGTAAGCCACTGTGCCTAGCCAACTTTTAAATTTTATCCAATTTTTCAGATCTAAAATTTCCATTTGGTTCTGTATATCTTCTATTTCCTTGATGAGCCTATCTAGCATTCCATTTATTTCAAGAGTATTTGCCCTTATTGTTGGAGCACTTAAATAAACCTTGCTCTTAAGTCTTTTCCAGATAATTCCAGTAACTTTGTCATCTGTATTGACATCTGTTATTGCTTTCTCCCATGAAAAAAGAGATCTTTCTGATTCTTCATAGGCTAAAAAATTCTAGATGGCATCCTGGGCATTCTGAATATTATGTTATATTATCTCATTATGCATTACAAATTACTTCAAAACTAAGCTACTTGAAACAATAATTATGTTTCCATATTTTCTCTAGTTTGGATCTAGTTGGGTTCTCTGTTTCAGGATCTCTCACAGGGCTATAAGCAACATTTTGACTAAGGTCCTATGATCTTATCTAAAGGCTCAATTCAGAAGGGATTCATACCCAAGCTCAATTAGAGGTTATTGGCAGCATTCACTTCCTTGCTGGTCTTGAACTGAGGGCTTTAGTCTCTCTCGAGATTTTGACTAAAGCCTACGCTCAGTTCTTTGTGACATGATCCTCTCTCATATGGCAACCTGCTTCATCAAAGTGTGTAAGCCAAGAAGGCAATATGTTAAAGTATTGAATATAGAGCACAGAATATAGAGGCATAATATAAAGCATAGAGATACAGTACATTAGCAAGACAGAAGTCATAGAGTTTTATAATTCAACCATGGAAGGGCTATGTCATCATTTTTATCATTGTCTGTTTTCAGAAATTAAGTCACTGGGTCCAGCTCACATTCAAGGGGAGGGTGTGACACAAGGACATGAAAACTAATATGTGGGGGTTGTTAGGGACTATCTTAGAAGTCTGCCTAACGGTGGGAGCAACCCAAGTGTTCATCGGTGGATGGATGGATGGATGGACAGGTAGACGAGTGGGTGGATGGATGCATGAATAAACAAAATGTGGCAAATATATACACTAGATTATTCAATCCTAAAACAGGGAGGAAATTCTGGCACATGCTACAGCATGAATAATTGAAGACATCATGCAACATGAGATAAACTAGACACAGAAGGACAAATATTCCATTTATATGAGGTAACTGGAGTAATCAAATTCATAGAGAGAAAGTACAATGGAGAGTGGGAAGTTAGTGCTTAATGGGTAGAGAATTCTAGCTGGAGAAGTCAAAAAAGCTCTGGGGATGGTTGGTGGTGATGGTTATACAAAAATGAGTCACAGCTGGGTGTGGTGGCTCAAGCCTGTAATCCCAGCACTTTGGGAGCCCGAGGTGAGAGAATTGCCCAAGCCCACAGGTTTGACACCAGCCTGCACAACTTGGTGAGACCTCGTCTCTACAATAAATCAAAAAATCAGCCAGGCGTGGTGGCTTGCACCTGTGGTTCCAGCTACTTGGAAGGCTGAGGTGGAAGGATTGCCTGAGCTCAGCAGGTTGAGGCTGCAGTGGCCGTGAGTGTGCCACTGCACTCCAGCCTGGGTGACAGAGTGAGACTCCGAATCAATAAATCAATCAATTAAAAATGGTTTGTACATTTAGCTACAATTTAAAAAAATTAGTCTTCCTATCATACATGTTATGAGATTCTGGTCTTGTTTAAATCTTATGAAGAATGTTGATAAGATTTTTGCAGCCTTTTGACTTAAGTGGGTTTAGGCTGGGAGATGCAACCAGACTCTTGTGGGTCATAGTTCCAGCACCGGTTCAGTTTCAAAACCTGTGCAGAGCCATTTGGATCTGTCCCACGTGTGGACCGCCCCCGAGCTAGTTTGGTTGGCGCTCCGTCCCACAGCACACTTCTCAGACTCTGTGCTGTGTAGAGTCAGCTCCAAGCGTGGGCCCCTCAGGGCTGAGCTCAGGAATCGGACCTTTAAGGGGTCACTTTCCCAAGGATCTCTCTCTCCATGTCTCCCTGGAACTTCCCAGCCCTGTATTTTCAGTACCGTGGCCAGAAAGCATTTCCTGTCACTGCGCTCACCTCCAGGGCCATGTGGTGGGAGGACAGATGGAGACAAAAAGTCAAAAGGGTTTCCCCGCCCTCTTGGGACAAAACTCTTCCAACGAGGCAAAAGATTTCCTTCCTGCAGAGTTTTGGCCCCTGAGGGTTCATGCCACAGGATTGCTTGGGTTTGAGGCAGGCACAAGAAAATGGAGAAAAAGGAACAGAATATGGAATTTATCTCCCGTCTCTTTGAACATTCGCTGTTTTCTTCCCCACGCTGGACTAGAGGGCTTCTCTGGTTTTGATGAGTTCAGGCCAGGACATACCATTTCAGTGGAACCTTGGATTCTGGTCTTTGTCCTCAATGCTTCTGTTTATTATTTACTTTCCAGAGCCCTTCATGGGTGACCCATGCTTTCTGTCCCGATGCTATTGCTGCATTCAAGATGGAGTGTGCTTACCCCATCCTGAGGCTGGTTCTGACCTTAAGGCTGGCGAAGGGCTCCATGCACTCCCCACCCCATTCCCTACTCCCCATCCATTCACCCGTGTGTTCTATGAACGTGAACCGAACGCCAACGGTGGACCGCAAACTAGGAGAGCGGGAGAAACTTCCCATCTTGAAGGTGTTTAGACCACAATTCCCATATGAGACACAGTCCTGGATTTCACCTACAGTTCACCTTCCTGAATTTCACAACTTGCTGGCTTGTCCCCCCCTCTGCTTATGCTCACTGTAGATCTAAGAAAAGTGAGCGGGTTGTGTTGCTTCCTTGAAAAGGAAAGCCTGAATGTGAGCCTGAGAGCATCTCACTTCCGAGCTCTGTGGGCGAGGCTGAGGGCTTTGGAGAGAGTCTTGTTTTCAAACACACAGGTTTGTGGTTTTTGAAAGAACAGAAAGCATAAAAGCATAACATCTTGTAGGATTACTTTCTGCTGAAGACCGATGGATGGGACATCTGAAAATAATCAAATAAGTGTCTCGTGTTCAGCCTGCAAATGACTTTGTGAAACTTGGGAAGGAAATTCTCCACTTAAGAAAAAAGTAAGAAAAATGGAAATTGAGACCATGGGAAAGAACAAAGATGGGGAATTACGAGAGTGCTTTGAATGGCTAATAGCATTTATATTTGTAAAAATGGATCTCTCTAAAAACCTGGAAGCGGCCTAATAATTCTAAATCACCTCACATAGTGCATGCCCCAAACCCTGATCACCTCCGAATTCAATTGCTTATAACCATTTCGGGGAACAATCCGAACACTTGAAGTAGACACACTGCACACGGAATTCTGGATTTAAATTATTGACGCTCTTGGTGTTTTTGCCCCTCCGTAAGCTCTTACATTTAGAAAGAAGTCAAGGTACAGTCTAACCCCAGAGGATCAAAAGATATTGAATGGTTTTTTTTAAAGCTGGTAAAAAGCCAAGAAAACAAAAGTTGAAGTGAATGTGATGATTAAGATTGTAGAGAAGGCCAAGGACCAGGCTGAAGGTGGCGTCCATAAAAGTCCCAGAGTAGAGGGGAAGACTGCCCTTGACGACGGAGAAGCCTGCCGGCCAAGGTAAGACACATCTAGGGCAGGTGGGTGAGGATACTCTGAGGCAAATACGATTAAACGTCATCCAAAACCCGGGGCTCCAGTGAGAAGAGATTGCAGTAAAGAGAAACTTCCCTCTTGCTTCAGTGGTGAAGGGGTGACTTAGAGTTCCTGCAGCATTTCATTACTATACAAGTCAAGTGTTGCTAATATCCAGTGGGGAAGACAGACAGTTTTGCTTTGTGAATTTCTGGTTTCTAATGATGCATTTGAGCTTTATTTTTTACAGCTGTCCTTGTCTTAATCCTTTACTTTTTTCTCCCCGGGGTTTAATGGTTTCTAGTTACATATCAGCATTTTAAGCAGCATGTCGCCCGTCAGGCAGCGCATGGCTTCTGGTGGTTATGGCATTTGGGTCACCACGAGTTCCCTGGAAGGACAAGCGCTCCTGTGAACAGCACAGCAAACTCTCTCATACGCTTGGAACGCGGCAGCTCAGGTCCAGGGCTCACGCTAGAAATCCAACCAAATGCCTTTTGCAAACAGCAGCTCAACGAGGATTCCTGCCACGAGGCAAAATGCTTGGAAAGTTACTATGCGCTGGCATCACTGGGTTTGGGGTCAGCATGCTGAAACCGGGACTCATTATGTTCCTACCATGCCAACTCGGTGCAATTAGCCTAACACGATAATTTCCTGAAGCCATATGTTGATCTTTAGGGGAGGGAAGGCTTCATATGCCTGATGGCTCCGAGCTCTTACTGGTGTGTCCCAGCTTCGAGCACATTTCTGTAAATCAAGATAACACACAGCAATCCAAGACGCGGTAGGACAGCCAGCCTGGACACAGGCAGAAAACTCAGTGCGGGGTGGGGCACTCGTCACAGAGTTGGGCTTTTTCTCTTCTTTCCAAGGAAGGTTTCAGAGAAAGGCCAAGGAGAGAGCCACTGTGTGCAAGGCTGTCCCTCCCCCTGCAAAAAAAAAAAAATCAATAGAAGGACCTAGAACACAGTAAGTTATGTTCCAGGGCTGCACGGCCCGGATTCCCATTGGAGACCTATCACTGTGAACTAGCACTGTTGGGAAATCTCTTCAGCTACCCCTGTTAATCAATACCTCTGTTCATTATACACCTTTGATGAATACAGGTAATGATTGGGTGCCCCAGAGTCAGGTGACTACAAATAACTGCGCCTTACTGAGGATCAATAGACTTTCCTCCCAGTGTGACTTCAGACAATTCAATATTCTCAGCCGCCCTCCCCAGGCCCCCGCCAACGCGATCCTCTCTAGTCTTCATTGATAGATCAGCTTCGTCCTCAGAGCAGCTTTATTAAATTAGTAGCACTTAATCTACTGTCATATCGTCAACTGACATGGGGCAAACTAGCAGATGGTGAGTGTTCCTTCCAGTGGCTTAGGAGAACAGCTAACCGCAGCCCAGGCAGTTTTGATCAGCTTTGCACCAAGAGCTGTCTTCATGGGTGCTTCTTTGCTTAGCAGGAGGATTTCCATCATTGAATAACATTTAAAACAACTTTTTTTTTTAAGGAGAAGAAGGGGCTGTACGAGAGAGCTTTCTTGCCAATTACAGACGTGTTATGACAGATGAAAAGATCATAATTATACTTGGATTCCCTGCAGGAACGCGTTAACACATCCGTGACATTTAATAACCACACGCCTCAACGGAGGCTGGTTTCCCCAAAGTTGCTTAACCTTCCGTTTCTTTGCCCTCACCCCGAAACCCATCTATGGGTGTTTAGAGAAATCTGGGAAGGAGACCCCATCGAGGCGAGGTGGCCAGCACCCCTGCTGCCTTGGGAGGAGCCCTCAGTCAGTGATGTCTAAGCTGGATTGCCCCTCACTGGGGGTCTAGATGGTTTTAGCAGCCTGTTCAGGGGCTTGGGGCCAGAGTGTCGCTCTGGAATCTGGAGGCTTATGTAGCCTGGCTTGTAGGCCAGAGGAAACTAGAGTGATGGGTGGTACAAGCTGGGGAGACTTGAGCAAGTATGGCTCTGAGGATGGAGAATGGCATATATTACATTGAAGGAGAGACTCAGGAAAAAGCTGCAGTCTGGGCTAGTCTAATTTTTAACCAGGATTAGTTTAAGAATCAGAGGTGATATTCAACACTGCTGAGTCAAAAGCACCTTGCACACGCCTCATCCCATCATCCCCAGGCAGCGTGATAAGAGGAGATGTCGCCGGTTATGACATCTTTCCATCTGCTAGTTTTATTTCTAGATTACGACAAGCACAGTTTGTGGAAAACCACTGCCAAGAGAACATAAACTGAAAGACACGCACTTAGTCTGCACGAGATAGAACGTCATTATCCTGGTGGCTGCTGTCCACAAACCTGAAAGTGGGGAGGGAAAATTTATTTGCAGAGAACTGAGGTGTAGTGACCCCTAAATTCTTCCTATGGTCTTCCTTTCCGCAAAAGAGTGGGGCAAAGACTCTGGGGGAAGGAGTTCTGGAAAGACACAGAAATAGCTTCGGGGAGGAGACAGGGCAGTGTTTCCTGGGCTCCTTGGGACTGACTGGGATCTTTGTAGCTCTGACCCAGCTTTGCCATCTGAGCAAAGGATGGGTTTAGTCTTCCTAAGAAGTCTACTGAATAACACCATGGCTCAGTCCAAATAGGAGATTGGCTCGGAGTTAGCCAACAGGTGTGTTTAAGCAGGGGAAATTACACCGTGAGCTGAAGTGTCATTAGGTGCGTTTTGTAAAGATCTACTGGAGTTTGTTGAGGTTTCTTCAAATAAAAAAAGGTAAGACGAGATCAGTGACTGATAAATCTTTAATATAAAAATTGTACAAGAATTTTGATACAAATTACAAGAGGTATTCAGACAAAATATGAATAAAATTCCATTTACATCCCCAAACCCTTATGCATTTTATGCAAAAGACATACTGTAGACAGGTATAGTACAGAAAATACAACAAAGGAAATAGCAAATTTTTAAAAAGCAATTACCTTAGACTACTAAGAAAAACAAAAAGCAAAACAGGACGAAACGAAAACAAAAAATAAAACCCTTGTTTAAGGTAATACAGTATGTATGAAGCTACCGACGTCACAATTATTAGATCAGGGTGAGGCAAACTGTCCCTGTCCCTCAGTGCAGTTACCTTTTGGAGCACAGACTTTGATTCTGCAGCAGCCTTAGCAGAAGAGACCAGTTTGACGCAGACGAGAACAATTTTAATAAAAGGACTAAAGCGCTAAACTCCAGGAGAGGGAGAGGATGAATCTTGGTGAAAATTCCTTTTCTCGAGATATTTCAATTCGCTTTGGCTACATTCGCTGCTGAAAGGGAGGAATGAGTCGAATGTTTTTGTCGTTGGAGACACACCAGCGGGTTTGGGGCAAGTAAGAAAGTTTTATGTTCTCCCAGCTATGTGAGGGTTCTTGCTAGCTCCAAAAGGACTATTCCCCGACCAGCAGGAGAAAACAGAGAACTTCCTTCCCCAAAGCCCCAGCCAGGCCCCTCCCCACCTTTCAGGAAGGAGGGAAGCAAGGACTTCATAGAACATGCCAGGCGGGTGTGCAGGACATTTGCTCACTTGAGAACCACCCACTGGAGTGGTGGCCACCCTCACGCTGTTTTGGATCCGCCCAGGTGGTGTGGACCCACGTCTCCTCCCACTTTCTCAAACTTCCTCGCCCCTCTGACCTTCACACACTTTCTACTGGCTCTGGCAGGGCGATGCTGAGACTGCAGGGCAGCGGAACCAAAGTTTGCACGGGAAAGCGAATGCACCATATATTATCAATCTTAGTCTTATCTGGTTAATATATAATACTAGAACATCTCATTCACTTAATTCACGTTATATAAACCCTGGACAGGGTAGAACACACATATGTTTCCAAAGCGATTAAAATTAGGACGAAGGAGGGAGTGCTCTACCTTCTTGTTTCAAAAAAGATTTTTTTGGGGGGGGTGGTGAGATCAGAATAGCCAACGGCAGGAATGAAAAAGGCAATGGAAAAGTCAGGGGAGGTTAAGATAGGCAATGAGAGGAATGGATTACTCTGTACAAAGACATGCAAAAACACTCCAAACTGAGTACTAGATTAAAAAAAAATAAACAATCAGCCTTGGTTTACACATCTCAAGTGAACCTATTAACTCAGCACATTGGGAGTTCAAGAGCATCATACCTCATGAATCAACGCTTCTCACGGCTGCAGCACCGATTCATGGGTGGGTGGGGGATGCTTTGTCTCCTAGCTTGGAAAAGGCAGGCAGTGAGGCTCCCACCGAAACAGTGCCAGGCTAGTTCACCCTACGGGGGGACCACCACGAGGGCTGGAGCTCTCTCCTTCTCCTTCGGATTTCCAGGGCCAGAAGATTGGAGTTCTCTCTCACACCCAGGGTTTCCCCAGAGTCACCTCTCAGTCCTCGCCTTCCGAAACGGAAGTGGGCAGAGTCGATTAATAATTGATGGATTTGCCATCCTAGCTGTGCATTATCTCAACATCACATTTGGCAACAAGAAGCCTTATAAAATCTTGGTATAGCACTTAGATACTCTCTCTCTCTTCAAGAAATATATTCTTATACTATCTACTTCTCTCCATTTTTCTTAAAATACCCTTTTCTGCTCTTCCTTTCCTTCAAAGATTCCTTAAAAAGGAAAAACAAAAGCCTAAATAAAGCATTAAAAAAAATATTAGAAATGTCCTTAAGCATCCCTGTTATTTCGAGTTAAGGGGAGAAAGCTAATATCGGCTAGTAGAACTTGTGCAATTTTGGCAAATGGGTTTTAAATTAAGATTCAATTAAGATGTTTGATAAGTGATTGTAATATATATAGAGAGGAACTTAAAAACTAACAAGTCAACTAACTGCTTTTTCTCTGACCCAAGAGTCCTCGTTCAAAGTGCTTTTCTTTCCAGTCCTCAAACTGCATGAAGTTATTTAGCACAGGTTTGTCAACATAGACCTGTTTACATTGTCTGTCCCTAAATCTGCTGCTTTTCTCTCCTTGCTAAACTTCATATCAAAGATGACACCTGCACGCCTCTTTTTTGGTTGACTAGTGTCTTACGGAAATGTTGTCATTCACAGGGGTGTCAACTATCTTCTGGGAGACCTACCATGGGGGGGTTGAAAAGGTTCGTGGCTGCCCCAGTTCCAGAAGGAAGACACACAAATAGACTTTGCACTTCATGTAGTCCCTAAAAAGAGCCACATTTTCAACCATTGTTGAGTTCTTCAATATACAAAAATAACAGCCAATACCAACGCACAATTTGGGTTCAAGGTATTCCGGAATAGAACGTTTTCAATGTATACTTCCTTTGTCCCTTTGGTCCCCCTGTCACTCCGTTTTGTAAAGTTCACTGCATTTGGCCTCACCAAAATTTTCCAAAGTGGAGAATAGAGTAGTCCTTGTTTTAATGACTAAAAGTCAAAAGCCTGGTGCCATTCCCCGTCCCCCGCCCTTAGATTGTCAGTCCATTGTGAAAAATGAAGCTTTAGCTGTCATGTTGCACCATGGATCTGGAGAATGTCACTGAAAGACACACATGTACGTTTAAACCAATGGTTAGATGCCAAAGGAAAAAAAAATTATTTTTTTTTAGCCACCATGCATAACCAAATTGTTAACAGCACGTGCACTTTTTGAAGGGGAAGAAAAATATTTTCATCTTTACCTTACAGAATATGGGGCAATCTAATCCAATTTATGCCACTGACTTGCAGGAAAATATTAGGGCCACACCCAGTTCGACCAAAAGGATGGGCATGTTTTCAAAGAAGCTCACAGACAACATGTCTCTACTGACCCTTTATTTAAGAAGTCGTCTTGTTACTGTCCATTTAATAGCTGGAGAGGCCATTGAGAGGCAGCCTTGGGCTTCCCAAAGACACAGTAGGTGTATGTGCTTATGTTTTGGGAGTGGGAGGGGGGAAGGGGGGGGAGAGAGAGAGAGAGAGAGAGGGAGAGAGAGAGAGAGAGAGAGAGAGAGAGAGAGAGAGAGAGAGAGAGAGACAGACTGAGACCGAGACCGAGACTGACTGATTGGGAGTGTGTGTGTACATCAGGGAACTTGGTGGGAAAGCCTAGCCCTTGTACTCAATTTCCCCTTCACAAGGGATAAACAGGCAATTACGCATCCTTTTATATTTGATGGCCAAGTGCTGAACTGGAAAGCACACTATTAGTTTGTGTCCCTTCAGGGCCAGGGCAATAAGTAGCCAGGAGAGCTGGGCTGAAGCAGAGAGGGTGTTGTCTGCTGTTAGTGTGACAGTCTTGTCAGCAGCGTTCACATTACTGGAAGGTAATAAAGTGACAAGTAAGTTATTAGAAAGATATGAGGTGAAATTGAACTGAAGCTTCTCGCTGCTCAGCCCTGGCTTTTTCCTTTCCTCTTTTGTAATGGTCCACTATTTGTTACAAACTGAGCCTTGTCTTGATACCCTATATAAAAAAGATTTTTTTCCCCCCGCAGTAAAGGTCAAATGAATTTACAACAACACTTTAGAGGAGAAGAATAAAGATAGTTTTATGACAACTCTAGCATGTTGCTTCAAAAATATATATAGCATTATAATGAACAATAATACTGGTCCAATTCAGTCTACTTGTAAAAAACACGGATTTTTTTTAACCCTCTGCTATCAGGCACTTGGATTTTTCAGCAAATGCCAGGCAGACAGTATCTGAGGTCCGGTTATTGCCAAATGACCATAAAGATTATGCTGTGCAAGATGTGGGCAGAATGAAGAGGAGAGGACAAAAGGAAGGATAGGTGTTTGGGCAAAAGCGATGACAGATAATTCAGTGGTCCGCTTTGCAGCTGGATTTACATATTACTAGCCCCAAATGACCATTTATGGTGAGCAACTTCCCAAAACTATGGGAAATATGGACGCGAGTCTGGGGCAGATGAGATACAGTCTTCACACTAACAGGTGCAAGATGACTACACACGGTCTAACTCAGGGCAAACAGGAAAAGAGAGGTCACTTCCAGGACTCGTAGAGTGGAAAGGGAGCTCGTTTAGATCAAGAGATCGTTAGCCAAGTGGTCTTACAATCGTGGCTTGTGCTGCTGCCATGGCAAGAGCAGCGATGGAGAAGGGGACCGGTCCATGCGGGCGCGCGAGCATCTCTACTCCTGCGCTCACCAAGACCAGCACTAGCTCTCGCCACTGGCCTTTTCTATAGCCTGCGGGACCCTGGTGTCTCTTTGCTTCCCAAAGGACTCCAGCACCGCTGCCCACTCAAAACCAAAGCCAAAGCCAAACTAAACCCCTCAGTGGCCCTTGTTGGCTCTCCTGACCCCTCAGGAACCTCAGCTCCGCGACACGGCAGTCCCTGCTTTTCAGAGACTCACCGTGTCGTGGGGAACTCTGCAGGTCACCACATCCACACGCTCTCAGGGGCAGAACCGTGCCACGCTGTTCTCTAGGACACACACTTCCAGCGCCCTCATGGTTTTCTTTTCTAGCTACCCTCAAACCAGGGCAGGAAGCAGCCCTCTACTGAGTATCACTTGGTCTTCGGGTGGAAAAACTGAGATCCCGCCAGTTTTTTGTTTTTTTTGGCCCCTGTCTTTTATCGCCCTCTTTCTTTGTTTAGATCCCTCTGGGAAAAATAAAGAATGAGAGTAAAAAGCAAAACTCCCTAATTTAAGTATCTTGTGTTTGGGGGGGGGTAACGTGATTTTTCTTTTCTTTTAATGACATTTGTTTGTCATACTTTTAAAAGGAAGCGCCTAAGAAAAGGGTGCGGCCCTAGGATGAAGGTTTCTTCCGGATGATTTGTTTCTTTATGATAGCAGATGTGGCGTGTCGTATGACAGTTGAATTTTATTTACTCTGTTAGTCAATCTAACCCAATGCTAACAGACGAGATACAAGTTAGGACTGCTCGGGTCAAGCTGTTAGCAGTTAGTGGCATGTCCATCTCAATCTGGTTATGTTTTAATTGCCAAGGGCTCCCATTCTCATTGGCTGGGCATACATCTGGAGTGTGTACAGAGAAAGGGGAACAAAAGGTCATATTGTATTTGGTGGGAACGTAGAGCATAGTTTTTCCTGAGTCAAATGACGATGCTCTGGAACAGCCCATTCTTGATATAGTCAAAGATTTTTTTTCCTCCATTTTTCTTTTTTTAGAGCAATGTATACTAATAGGGCTGTTAACCAGGTAAGTACCTTTCTCCTCTTAATGGAAGGGCCTGGAAATTCATAGCCAAAGAAATAACCCAAGAACAGTGGCACCACTGTGCTCAAAATATTTTTTTTTAACGTTTGTTGGCCAGGTTCGGTGGCTCAGCCTGCCATCTCAGCACTTTGGGAGATCGAGATGAGTGGATTGCCTGAGCCCACAGGTTCAAGACCAGCCCAGGCAATTTGGCAAGACTTGGTCTCTACAATAAAAACCAAAAAAATTAGCAGGGTGTGGTAGCACATGCCTGTAGTTCCGGCTGCGTGGAGGGCCGAGGCGTTAGGATGGCCGGAGCCCAGTGGATCGACGCTGGGGTGGCCAGTGAGTGTGTGCCACTGCACTCCAGCCTGGGCGACGGAGTGAGACTCCAACTCAAAAAAAAAAAAAAAAGTTTGTAATGTTGAAAAGGAAAACATAAACACCTTTAAACCTTTAAGAAACATCAGGCTGAACTGGGTGGCTGGACTAAGACCTAGAATGAGTTATATCGGGTTAACTTATTTAAATACAATTCACAGCAGAACAACGAATGTCAAGATTTTTTTTTATCCCATTTGGAAAACCAAATTCTTATTATCTATCCTTTTTCTCGTTCTCTCTCTCTCTTCCTCCTCCATAGCATGCAGATATTTCTGAAAGCGGACTAACCCTTTTTGAGATTTACAAAAACATAGTTTTAAATGATCAAGACAGTAAGTTTCAACATCAGCTAGAGAACATGCACAATAATACTGCCTAATTTTGTACTTGTGATAAAACACGGGCTAAAATCAATCAAATGGGGGAAAAGCTGGTTGGATAAAGACCTACATCACTATTAATTTTCAGCCAGCATAGGATGGACTCAGCTAGAGAGAAACGGGTTGACAACAGGAAACTCCTATGGAAGAAAAAAATGAGCAGGAATAGGCAAAGATGAAGCGCTCTGCCATTAAAATGCTGATCTCTTTATCCTTCCAGTTTGCAAAGAAGCCTTGGGATCACCGTGTAACTAGAATTATAGCTGAGCCAAAACACTACATTCACACTCGAGAATGAGCAACACTTTGGGAACAGAATAATTGTACGTTTTATGATTTTACATTTTCTGTTACATCCACCCACTCCCCCCATCCCTTTTAAGCAAATAGGCTTTCTATTGGAAAATGTTATTTACTCATTTAGAAGGCCACCATAACACTTGGGCACTTGAGGCGCAAAAGCAGTAGCACAAAGTAGGGGAGATACTTAAAAAGTGCCAGCTGTCCAGGACTTATTGCTATTTCTCTGACAGAACACAGGTGAACACATTCATGTCTCCAAGCAAGGGAAATTCTACCTCTAGAATCTCATTACTTCTGGACTTTTTCGAACTGGCTATTATACATGAGCCTGGTTTGGGGCAAGTAACCAACATTTGCTCTAAGCCCGGTTCATCTGCTGATGTGACCCACTGACAGCTACGTAATTAACTCACTAGGGCTATTTGACCTTTCACTTGACATGAAATGAAACAGACTAAACACTGCTTTTGTACTAGATGAGTTCTAATGTCTCAACTACGTGTAACTTTTAAAAGCTGCTGAAATAAAAAATGTGTACTTATTTTCATAAAACTATATATAATTTAGTCTGTATACTCCAAAAGCCAGAGTTTCTATCATCTTTTGTTGGGATATTAAAAATATTTTTCCACCCTTTTTGAGTCTAATCATTTGGTAATGGGGTAACAGCACGATACAGAGAACGCTGAGAGGACCAAAATGTTTGCAAACAAACTTTCATTATTCTAGTTCAATCTTTCACAAACATACTGTACAGAGTCTTATATGGTATAAAACAAAGGAAAACATCTCTGTCTATTCCATTTAACACAACATCAAAATAAAGCAATTAAGACTTTGGGGGATTCAAAGGTACAAGAAAACAAAAAACGGTTATTACTAATTCCTCAGCTTTTTTTAACCGTAAACATTTGTCATTTAACAGACATAGTGTTTGATATAGTTTCCTTTGTACTGCAAATACTTTTGGTCTTTCCTCACGTAGAACAAATGAAGGATTAAAACGAACCCCATGGCATCCTCTGAAGGAGGTGCAAAGATAAAGCTCCTAGACATAGCTAGCTTATCTTTAAGAATCTATTGTTCCTGAAATTGTCACAAATAAAAATATTGAATCCCCAGCTAATGATGCTTATTTTTGGAAACAATAAATACTGTGAGGTACAATAAATCCTACAGGAATAATAACAACAAGAAACATATTAGCAGTTTCCTTTGGCAAATTTAACGGAAGTGAATGCCGATATGAACATAGAAAAAAAGTAATTACAAAACATATGAAAAATGGAAATGACATGAAAAATTAAAACAAAGGGATATTTCTAACTTAAACTGATGAGAGAAATGTTTGAGGCCATTAAATGCAGAAAAGAAATACATTCTCTGTAAATTACCGTGTATTGTTTGACAAAATACACCTTGTTTATCTTTTTTGCCCCCCTCCTCTTAAAAAAAGAAAAAAAAAAAAAGACAACAAAACATAGTCTGCAATGCACACCCTAATGGTTTTGGCTGCAGACTGAACTTGAGTAAATATCATCATTTAGTCAGTATGTTGTGGTAGCTGAGGCTGCCGATGTGGTTAACCAGCTCAGGCAACATGTGTAAACATCGGAAACAAAACAAAACAAAAAAGGTTTGGAGAATAGTCTCCCCGCCTCCCCCCCCATCTCTTTCTCACTCTCGATTGCTTGGTTTCAGGCTTGCTTTCATTTCTCTCTGACAAATCGTGTGGGGAAACACAAAACACTAAACAGTGAGAGATCCTATTTTAAACCCTCCTTCTTCTGGCATTTCAGAAAGGAGTGTTGCTCAATTCAAGTTCAGCACATGTTTTCAAAGCTTCCAAGTACTGCTGCTGTTAAACGTCTTTTGATTTTGTCTATCAAACAGGCCTGAATCATAGTACTACTGCAGAATTTGCAACAAATGAGACAGCCATACAACAGACCAACCCAGTTCAGACTTTTTTCTTCTTAAGGATAAGGGTTAGGGCCTTGGAAACGAGTGTTCAACTCTTTTACTGTATTCAGCTTTGTTCCATAGTGAGTAATTTGGGCTTTTGTATCCTGAAATATTATCCTGCCTCTAAAGAATAAATGCCTTGGCTGTTTCACACCACATAATTTTGTTTTCCTTTTATGTAACTTAACATATAAGCAAGAAGGATGCAATGTTGATTCTAATAACATTCGGCACTTGAAAGAATCACCAATTTTTTTTTTTTAAAGCGGTTTTCTGGTGGTCGACAAATTGGCCTGTGGTTATGTTGAGTGACTAATTGTATTTTCTTTTCTGGAAACTTGTGCAAAGTTGGCAGTTTTGTGTTAACACTAATACTTTTGTTTGGCATTGGTGCCCTATACTGACCGGATCATTTCTATACAAGTGAATTTTTTTTACAAAAAGACACTTACTGAAGTATGGCGATAGTTTAAGGATAAAAAAGAAGCTTGGATATTACACATCCCCTCGTAGTGTATGAAAAAAAAGTGCATGACTGGATTTATGTACTAGTACAGGACATTTAAAAAAATCAGATCTGTGCTGTAAAGCATGCCAGCACCTCTTCATCACTATATCTAACAGGTAGTAAAAACAAGACCAT
Organism: Carlito syrichta; assembly: GCF_000164805.1. Classification (NCBI taxonomy): domain Eukaryota; kingdom Metazoa; phylum Chordata; class Mammalia; order Primates; family Tarsiidae; genus Carlito; species Carlito syrichta. The sequence continues at coordinate 438,962 of NW_007051985.1, read as the reverse complement.
GTTTAAAAAAAAAAAAAAATGTGCATTAACGCTAACATAAATGAATAGAGCTAGCCAGCAAACTATTTTTTTCCTGCGTATCTAACAGCTGGATGTAACTGTAAAAATTAAACAAAAGAGTCAAACAACCATCAATACAATTGTTTTACATCAAGGGCCTCTCAAGGCTCAATATTTACAGGTGAATCTGCCATGCTTTAATTGAAGATTCTCTCGAAACCTTAAAGTTCACAAAAGACAACTATAGGAAGTTCCTTTTTGTTTCTTTTTTTTCCTTTTTTTTTTTTTTTTCCCTTTTATTTTGCAGGCAACAGTCATGGGTACAACAAATTGTCTCTTTGGGGAAGACCAAGAATTATTCTGTCAAAATGGGGGCTAGTTGCACGCACTGTGTGTGTGTGTGTGTGTGTGTGTGTTTAAAGGGGTACTCTGTATTCCTCCCCAAATTAAAGACCCCACTCCTTTCCCGAAACTATAAAGGAAAAGCGAGAAAAAAAAAAAAAAAAAAAATTCACAAGCACCTAGTGTTCATCTTTTTTTCTCTCAAGGAAAGGTGTGTGTGTGCGTAGGCAGACACAGAGACACATCCCTAGACACGCGCGCGCGCGCACACACAGACAGACACACACACCCCGAGTCCACAGGCGCACACTGACTGTGGCAGTTCAGGCACGTGGGCCGTCGGGCGAGAGCTGGCATGCGTGCTGTCCGCTGGGAGACTAATCTACGGAAGCGAAGGGCATGTTTTTGTGGAGGTTAGGGTTCTGACTGTGCCGGTTCCGGCTCCGGACCGAGGAGAACATCATATTGCAGCCCGGGACTTTGCACTTGTGCATCTCTCGCAGGTGCACCGTCTTGTAGTGCACCCGCAGGGTCCCCTTGTTGCTGTACATCTTGTGGCAGATGTTGCACATGATGCCCCCGTGGCTCCCGGCCAGGCCGCCGAACATCAGCGCGCCGGCGACCTCCGCCCCGAGGCTGCCGGGGAGGGCGGGGGCCTCGGCCTTGTGCGCCGACTCCCCGCTGTCGCTGGCCCCGTCGAGGTCGTCGAGCAGAATGCCCTCGTCGCTGCCCGCGTCGGACTCCCGGGAGGAGTGGATGCTGCTGCTGGACTGGAGGCTGGAGGTGGTGCTCAGGTCCAGGACCATGTAGTCCTCCGCCATGCCTCTCCCGTACCCGTTCAGGTGGGAGTCTTCCGTGCCCGCGGGGGAGGCGGCATCCTCCCTGACGTCGAGCCCCAGGGGGTGCTGGGCACCGTAGATCTTCACCAAAAATTCATCCCGGAGGTCCTTGCTGAGGGAGGGCTGCGGTGAGTCCAGGCCCATGTCATCGAGTTCTTTGGTCAACAGTTTACGATGCAGGTTTATGTTGGCACTGTGTCTAGGAACACAAGAGGGGAGGGGGTGGGTGCACGGGGAGGGGGGAGGGGGAGAAAAAGGAGAGCATTTTAAAATGGATTCCGCTTTCCCCAGGCATCACATAAGCACATTCACTGCTAATTACACCGTTCGGAAAGCAAGCATTTCCCTATAGCCTCAGGACCTGGGAGTTCCTGGTGGTGGTGGTGGTGGTGGTGGTGGAAGGTGCAATGAGGGGAACTTTCCATTAACATAATTTCTGTGAGAGTAAAGTTCTTCAATGGTAGGATGAAGGCAAACCCATGCAGCTTTTTCTCAATGACTGTTTTGTTTTACTATGTAGCAGCATGAGCTGCAGAGGGATCTCATAGCAGAGATTTGGGAATCTACATTAAACAGGATAAAAGGATGGAAACCTTCTGCTTGTCTGAACGGGATAATCTAAATTTACCTGAAAACAACAACAAAACTCCCTTGGAATATGGCACATACTGTATTTTGAGGTGTACAGATAATCCATTCTTTAAAAAAGTAAACAGCCAAGATAATTTAAGACTTCGAAAATAGTGAAGTCTTCCCTCTCAACCCTCTACAACATTTCAAGTTTTAGGTGGGAAAAGAGTTTGCTTAATACCCTAGCAATTTGAAAGAGGGTTATACAGACTGTCTAACAACATAAATCCCTCTTCTCAGAAGGATTTGGGATTTTAGTTAAATCCAGTAGTAAAATACATTTGCTTTTCAGAAGTTGCTGCATTTTAGAGTTGGAAATATTTTCATCAGATAATAATATTTTACAATTTAATTCTTTAAAACAAAAGCTGAAAAGAACATAAATCTGTTTTTTTAAATAAACCCATCCACCCTTTAAAAAAAAAATCACACTAAACAACAGGAAAAAAGCCAAAGGACCACAATTAAAACATAGCAAGTACAAAAAAAAAAAAAAAAAAATCAAGCATAACAATAACACAGGGACGGTCCCTCTCTTTTAACAAATGGAACTTGTATTTCTTAAACAAGCAAAACTTTTACTCTACTCACTGAGTGCTTTGCTTGTATTAAAAAAAAACAACAAAAAAAGATGGGATTTGTCCCAGGGCATCCATAGGGACACCGTGATTTACAAGGCCTGAGATGTTATCATCTATCTGAAAACATTGCCTTTGTATTTACCGCCCCCATTTATTTTTAAGGTGCTCTTGGGCATATACCTCTCTCCACATGTTTGACAGTACTTAAATTGGTGACCCTTCCAAAACACAAACTAATAAATATGCAGATAAATAAAAGCTTCTCAACACTGGTGGAAGCTCTACATCTTGGAGAAATAATTGTGATAATACAAATGACCTAAATGGCTGGCACACAGCTCAACAGACCTCCTCATTATAAGTAAAATGTACGGAAGACCAAAACGAGTCCCTCCATTTGGTGACAATCACGACTACTATTTCCTAGAGATGGTTGAGAGGTATGTGCCTCAGAGACAAGAAAGGTGGGGAAGACTTCTCCACCTTTCCACACAAGACAATATAGAGCACTCTGGGTGTTAGGGGCAGAGGGGCAGAAGCCCTCTCCACACTGCACTTAGGAAGGCTGAGCTTACCTTGTGATAATAAGATCAGCTTTCTAATCTTTTGCTAAATCGATCACAAAAGAAAGCAAGAATGAGAGACAGAGAGAGAGAAAGAGAGAGAGAGAGAGAGAGAGAGAGAGAGAGAAAACAAATTCACATTCTAGACATCTGGTTTTTTAAAAAACTTAAACAATAAAATAGGGATCTTTAAATGTTCTGATCACAAAATTATTTTCTGTCATAAGCGATCATCTCATACGCTGTCTTGATGATTTTCAGATCAGCTGCACGATCCAAAAATCGTAAATCAAATTAAGATAAACCAAATTCACAGCATCATCATCATCATCCATAAATGAGTTCTAAACAGATGCATGCAGCATGTGGGTATGTGAATGATAAACAGAAGTTGTCCCTGCAGTCCCTGCTCTGACACAGCGATTCCCCGTTTCCTTGGTGTCAGATGGCAGATGACTCCCAGTGCAGGTAGGAAATGCCTCCTGTGAAGTCTTTACTCTGATGTGTGGGTACAACACCGCCAGAGTTATCACAAGAATGTGGAAGCAGAGTTACACCATGTACTCTTACTCTATTGACAAAACAATCTGCCAGCCATAAGCAGCTCACGAAATCCTACTCCTCTGTTTATTATTTTTAACACCCTCCCCTCTTCTTAATTTCACAAGCGCACATTTTGCGGTGACTGTAATCTAGAACTCTGTGTTGCTTCTCACACATCTGCAGTTACCACTCCCCAGGTTCACTGCTGAGCAAACAGCAGCCAGACACACAGCAGTCACATCAAGACACACTGAATAAAGAATAAATTAACATTGACAAAAGGACACGCTGATCACCCAGATGGACACATCTTCCCTAAGATGACTTGTGAAATTACACATCTCCACTGATATGTTACCAGGAAGAGATTTTCTCTTCATTTCTCACTTACAGCAGTAGAAATCTGTAATCTAATTAGATGATGTACCAGCCCTCAATATCTGTCAACCAAACGATGTGCAGAAATGTGTAGACCAGCTCTGGCACTCTGTTCGACAGTGTCCCTTTTCCGCTGTCAGCAGTACTGTTGGCCTCTGCTAATATAATTACATTGACTTTTATTCAATTAAGTGCCATCCCTCGCTTTAAAAAAAAAGGCTACTTTATCAATTGATTCAGGTGTAATGCAATAATAAAGATGAACTCATGGTAGTGCATTAGCTCTGCTCTTCATAACTTCAGTACACGGGTTCATTCATGGTAGTCGATTTCCATTATGCAACCACAGTTCAAGAGAATTGATTCTTTTATGTTCATTTCTTAATCTATTTCATTTTTGTTTAATAATCCTCCTAAATGCCATATGCAAAACACTTCAAGTGGGAATGGGAAGAATGAACTGCAGGAAGTCTGCATGGTTCTCTCATGTTAGTGGGCTTGGAGATTTTCTAACAAACTCACACGGCATTCCTGGGCTGGAAAGAGGGAAAGCAAGAGAAAGAGGGGAGAAGACAAACTAAAATTCTTTAGAGAGTACCAATTCTGCCCCACAAGAGGTTAGGGTTCAGCCTTGATTTTAACAAAGACCTATTGCTGGACTCTGGAGTCAGTCAATCCAAACCATTAACTGCCATAAAATACTGTCCTCACGAGAGAGCAAGTCCTAGGGCTAACAGCAATTTGAGGAATATCACAAGTTGATTTGGATCAGCAAAACCGAGGAGGTGAAAAGAAAAGGAAGATGGAAGAGGCAGAGAAAGAACGCTCACCCACTGATAATCAGCTGCAGGAAAAGCAGCTTCTAAAAAGGGAGGCAAGGCCAGAGAGTGCTGGAAACAGAAGGACTCCCTAGTCGAGAAGTCACACTCCGGTGTATGCAGCAAATGGAAGAAAGAATCCACAAGAGAACCAGTTTGAGTTCTCCATAGGTAGAGATGATTTTTCTATAAGTAGATTTAGTGTTCTGAGTATTTATCTCCAGAAAAGAGGAAATAATAATAATTAGCAAAAATCTAGACGGTGTTAGAACTTCTTCTGTTTTACAAGAACAATGACAGTATGAAGGTTATTGCCACTTCCTTTGTTAGGAAGATGATATAGATATGTGGAAGCAAACTCCTCTTACCAAAAAAAAAAAAAAAAAAGGGACTGGGATGGAGATAGAAAACTAGTTTATAGGTAGAAGGGGTAAGAATCTGCTCTTAGTAAGTGCAGTAGTACTCATTAAGACAATGGTCCAAAACTGAGCCCCAAGATGGTCACTTACATGAAGAACACAATCTAAATCCTATTCGACCTCATATGTCCTGCAGATAAAAGTAGAATACTTTGCACACAGGAGATATCTAAAAGTATATTTATTTGCCTTCAATCAATACCATGCATGAGTCTTAAGCATGTCTCAAAATACACTGTAGATGGGAGGAAGAAGACAATGATTCCAAGGAAGGAAGCATGTAATGGAATACTTTAGAAAAGACGGTGGTGACAAAGCAAAGGGTAATTCTGATGCTATGAATACCCTAGTGTGGTGTAAGAGGATGCTACAAACTTCGGGCATGAAAAAGCCCTATAACTTGGGGCTTTGCTTGGAGTTGCAAATGTTTCCTTTGATCCTCTGTACTTTCCTTACTGTGAATTTACCAAAAGCCTCTTGAAGACTAAGGGCACTCTTAGAAGCAAGTCTTGGTTTGAGGAGGGGACGTCACCAAACCAAACTCCTTCAAATGCCAAGTGGAAGAACTCTAACTGGACTGAAGTGGATTACCAGTCTTTTTCCATTCCTTTGATAAAAACTTCAGCATGCAACCACAGAAGACGTGAAATTCATCAAATGCAGTCAAACAAATGCAAGTGCCCTTCAGAGCAAAAGTCTTGCCTTGGACTTCTATTTTTTCCATGTCTCCCTTTTCCCACTTGTCCAAATGGCCAGTTAGACTCAATGCATTGTTTAACCCATAAACACAAACAACACTATTAAAAATAAAAAATATTTTGAGGTTTGAAATCTAGCTTTAAGAAATGGAAAATTTTTTTTAAAAAATGTCACATGACCAAGTTAGAAAATCAGACTGTGGCAGTCTGAATAGTGAGTGAATCGAGCTGTAGGTTGTACGAAATGCTCAAAATCGAACTCTGAATTCTAAATCGGTTTTCAGTCATTCCAGACTTAGTGAATGGAAACAAAATACTCGGTAATTAATTATAATGCCTTTGGTGAAAAAAAAATTGAGTCTCTACTTTTGATTTGTTTTTGCTTTTATTTTCCTGCTCAATTCTGCCATTCACACATGTACATGCCCAAATTTCCCAAGATATTTTCCAGAATGATCCTAATGATGTAGCAGACACAATATATATGTATGTATGCATGTATGTACATGTGTGCATATATGTATATGGAGAGAGGTAGAGAGAGAAATTTATATCTGATCTGGGCAAATCTGGATGTCAGGTTTAAGTGTATTGTAAGATTACTGAATCAACAATACTCCTGGACAGAAACGTAAACCAAATCCAAATCCACAGAAGTGAAAAATTAAAGCCTCTGCCTCTCATTAGTTCTCGTCTTATCTGGACTGCCACAGCACTGTCTATTGAACTTACCTCAAAATTTCTGCATTACCACTTATTAAATGTGGATGCTATGCCTCTGTGAATGAAATGGCATTTTGGACACTACGCCTTTCTGGAAAACGAGTAGCTGTTCTACAGACTATTATTTAAAGATTCTCTTCAGAAGATCTGAAAACCATCACGAAGAAAATTCAATGCACAATTCTCGTGAGCAACACTCAGAAAACCCCAAACATAAGGAAGCACATATTAAAGGCAAGAAATAAAATCTAAGCAAATTCTTGCAAATTAAAAGTATGAAACCCAGTCATTCCAATCCCTTTCACTATAAAACAAATCATCCATACTGGTCACGCAGACAGTTCCCTCTACATTCAAATTATTCACTTGAAGATAAGCTCCCATCAAACTCTTTAGGGGTTTAGCTAATTTACTGCACAGATACGGCACGTCTGTTGTAATAACAGGTAGGATGTATTGGGGTCGACCATTTATCAGAATTAGACTTCTTTTCTCAATTCACAGTGAATTATGCTGCCTACATGACTCTCCTCTCTCAGAGCCTGCCGTCCCCGCACGGCCCCTAATGTGGCAGGCAAACAAAATTGACAGTCTCATCTTGTCAACAAGGGGCGATTCTCCTGAGAAGCCATTTAACTTTGCAGGGGAAGCAATGTATTAATGTGCTTGTCCCAGGAATGTTAATCATCTTCAAGCTTCCGATCTAACTTTGACGTGAACGAAATCACCAAATTTGTTTACTAAATGAATCGTAATATGCTAATAAGAAAGCATGACATATATGGAAAAGCCAAACAGATGGTTTGTTTACTCCACTTTGCAACTTTATAAATGTTGTAACTCTGAAGATGTTAGTGAGAATTATTGGTTTGTTGGCAGAGGCAAACATGTCTTGCGCATACTAAATCTGGCGCTACAGTTAGAAAACAGTTTGTCATTGCTGCGGAATGCATAAAAAATGTTAATGGAGGAATGGCATTTGGGAAGGCAGATTGGTAGATGGAAAGTGTGTATGCTGGATGCTCAGGTTAGGTGTAGAGTTGATATCCAATAATCCTGTTCCCTAACTATTTTAACTTCTGAGTCGTATCTGACACATTGAGGCTTCTCACGGGTGCTGACTATTTAATAGGTACCTGTTGCACCGAAATGTGAGATGAGTGTTACATCATGAATAGGAGTATGTTTTCCCAGTCTTTGGAAATGTTCTCAATCAGGCAGCTCATATGGTGCTCAGTTTCCTACTATTGTTGGATAAGAAAAAGCCAAGCTGTGGAGCCCTGGCATCTTTCAATAAACCTGAGCTGTAATTTTGAGTTCTGTATTTACCTTGGGCGAACTAAACTTCAAGCTTTCTATTCCTTGTTTTGTAGTCTGACTTACATAAAAAGTTTAGAAGATGCATTTCCAAAATAATAGGAGTGAATTTTTCTCGTCGCATTTTAATTTTTCTTCCATTTAAAAAGTAAGCTTCCTTTTCTAATGTGTATAACATAGAGCATCAGTTTCTTTCTGAGATCATTTTTTTTCTGAGATAATTTTCAAAGAAAATCCTTCCTAAGAATAAACATTCAAAATGCTTATCTCATTAAAACAGTTCATTTATGATATTCTTAAAAGATGACATTCAGGGTGCATGTATTCCTGAAGGGAGGAGATAGTATTCTGTAGGATAATCAATATTATTATTTAGCTATGGCCTTATCTAGAATTCTGTGTCAAAAATGAAATTAATAGAGAGACCTGAACAGAAAGAATGAGCATAATCTAATTTACATCTTTCGTTAAGTAATGTCAAAACTAGTAGCTGAAACACGAAAACCTCAGTTAAGCCAACCAGCAATGCACTTATGATGCTAAACTTTTCAATTTTTACAGTCTGATGACTTCTGTAAAGTTCTTTGTACTTTTTAATTCATATAGGCCTAGTCCAAGATGCAGAATTTTGTATCAAAGAGGTACTTATTTCTTCTGATGCTATTAACCACTTCCAACATCCTAGCTCCCCATATACGTATGGAGACTACCACTAATCTTACGAGACTCCTTATGAGATTTCCTGGTGTATTCCCATATAATGATGAACTTTGACTCGTGTGCCAAGCAGAAATGAGAGAGGAAAGTGATCTAAAGAAACCACTGAGTTCATCTTGCTCCCAAGGATCACTCTGAAGCAAGAAACATTAGCAACTGTCCCAGCCTGGCACTTATATCTCATTTGAAACGTCTCCCTGTTCCTGCCCAACAAAGAAAATTTCAATAAAGTACTTTTACTGGTTTAACAACAGTGAGCTCCTGGGATTGTCAAAGTGCTAAGCCTTTTCCGAGGAGAGAAGAAATCAGCCGCGCAAATATAATTAACCTTCCATTCTCAATGCAAACGGCCACGCATAGGAGCTCTGCAGTCTATTAGTGAAGTTATAATGGCCAACAGGCAGAAGCAAAATTGGTCAAAAAGTTGGCTGCGGCTGTCATATTTTTGGAATTATGATTAATGGCACTAATAATGTGGATGATTACTGATATGTGTATCTCCAGCAGTTTATCATATTGCTCTGGCTGCCTACGTCCACAATAAACAGGATGCTATCATTTACGTCTTTATTGAAGGCAATCCTTCTCTTGAAGGAGCATATTCTAATTACTTCGTAATGTTTTATGTCTTAAACATTTTGCAGCTCTGGAACTTGCCAACTGCTTCGTGTCTACCATTGATTAATTACTGAATGTTTAATCAAAATTTAGAAACTAATGTAGTCATTTATGAGCACACCGCAGTGCCAGAGTAGTTAGGCTTTGCTCCCAAGTTTGGAGAGTGTTGGGTTCAAAATCAAATCCCAGTCATGCATGAGGATCCAACAGTTTCACCTTGGGTGCTCTGAGGTTGCCAATTCCATCTCTGCTGGTGAATGGAAGGTAATCTAACTACAGGGTAAGCGGCATCTTTACCTGCCCTCTCTCCCTACTGCATTTCCCTTCCCTCTGGCCCCAACTCCCTCGTCAACCGAGCACCAGCATTTGCTGTTTCTGAGAATAAGAGCGTCCGCGTGAATAACCGTCTTGAGAACGTAGCTTTGAAGTGGTTAAACAAGTGAAAAATAATTTGCTGGGACAAATACATAAGTTTTTTTTTAATGTGGATTTTTTATGGTACTGTCATACAACCATTCACCGTTGAAGTTAAGTGTTTTTTTAATACCATTACTGAACTGCTGAAATGGATGCTAATATAGCTTGGAGTGCTAATGTCAAGTCCTGGTAATAAAAAAGACAGACTGCTGAATGAAATAATTTCAAGTAAAAAATAGAACAAAAGTGCTCTCTCTCTTGCTCTCCACTTTTATTGAATTGGGACTGACTGAGCCAATTGCTTTAGAAGTCTGTAAAACACAATTACGAGTGAGCGAACTGACCCACCAGTGCCCCCTCGGTGACAGAGAGACCAAAAAGGCAACAGAGTTAGAGCGACTCCCCTCAGCTGGCCATCAGGCCTAAGAGGCTTCCTTGTGCAGGCCTGCTGCCCTTGTTGCCCAAATCTGTCTTGTTTTATTTACAAAATCTTGTTTCCCATCAACAGGACAAAGTAACTTCATACATCACTTTTCAAGATGAAGATATCTCTTCTGGTAATTAAGGATGATCTGTCTTTTGATATTCTTATTTATATGGGTATTTATGCGTAAACACCCATGCATTTAGATCAGAACATGAGCACAATTTTTGAATGGCTGGTAATAATTCAGATTGATATATGCAATAGCAAAATTGAGGCATTGCTTACATGTTCAGTTAGAAACACTAGGCTTTTTTTTCTTTTCTAAGGTAAAGTCAGAATTAGAGCCAGCAAGAAAAAGAATTAAACTGGAAGTGGATAACATTTTCCCCCCTAGTTAATAAAAGAAAGTAATAAACTCCATAAAGTACTAGAGTTAAGATCACTAACACTTTAGGCATAACAGCTTTTTACCAGGAATTTACAACTCCTGTTTTAATTCAAGCCGCTTGCATTAGGACATAAAATCTAGGTATTTTTTAAAAAGTGTAGTTTTATGTGAAATAACCGAAGAAAAATTGTCCTTTCCTACAAAGTATTCTTTCTTCCTCTGTCAGCTTGCCTGTCTCTCTCACACACACACAAGAATCAAAGCCATCGAGTCCCTTTTTTATAATATGGTCATTTTTTGGCAAGGGTAAGCTTCTTTAAATTCTGCCACATTCATTTATTTGGAGCTTGTGGGAGTCTTATGGCCAAAATATTATTTCTGACAAGGCTTTAAAAAAAAGAAAAAAAAAATGCTTCATGGTTAAACCTTCCTATGACATTTAAACAGAAAAAGAAAAGTATCCCAGCAGTCCCCGCCCCAGCATAACCACAAACAATTCCTTACAGTGAGAGAGTTGATGGATGTCTTTCACCTGAGAGAGAAGCAATCTCACCAGGGTTATACAAGTGAATGTTAATGTATGTGTGCAGTCTTACCACCCTCTTCCGGGTGGAAAATGGCCTATGCTTTTTGTTTTTTTAACAAAGAAAAGACTGTCTACAAAACAAGTATCTCGAATACAGAGATATGTATGAGAGTCATACCAATAAAGTCAAGAAGAGAGTCAGAGAGATGGATTCTGGTGGGCCCGAGGGAAGTGGAGATCAGGAAGACCCTTTCCAAGTGGTCCCAACATGAAAAACATCACCTGTGCACTCAATATGTGCATTCTACTCTGACATTTTTGCCCGAGTTTTCTGTCTTTTGATACTCTTATTTATACGGGTATTCATGTGTAAACACCCATACGTTATCTGGATGCATTTAGATCAGAACATGAGCACAGTTTTTGAATGGGTGGCAATAATTCAGACTGAAATGCTGGCAAGGGTAGTAGCTGTTCCTTTCCAGGGAAGGTAAAAATAAAGGCTGTATAGAAGCATTACGTTTATGCAATGGCAATTACAAAGCCACAAGAAGTTTAATGTTAACGCCTATCAACAGACATCTGTAAAAATCTTTGCATCGTGAAAGGGAAATCATTCGTCAGCCATGAAGCTTTTTGGTCTGTTTGGCACGCAGTGTTGAAGATGGTGGAAGTGACTGGTGTGGTTCTCGTAGTGGAGGAGGGAAAGGTCAGCAGAGGCTTAAATGAGCTTGTCTTGCATCCAGCTGGGCCAGCAGGCGGTCATTAGGAAGATCCAGGCTCACTTTAGGCTTGACAGAGTCTCTCCCCATGATACAAGGAGACCGTTTTGCTCATTGCTCTTCTCCGAGGATATAAAAAGAACCCCAGGGACCGGAATGACACTGAAGTTTATCTTACTACCAAAGTTTTGCTTGAGGAGGGGACAACTAGCAATGACTCAGGAGGGGGGGGTTTATTTTATGTGTTTGCTTTTGATGGAAAGTAATGGAGATAAGTACAAAAGGTCTATTGATCTGCTGGCTTCATTGTGAAACCAAACAGAGTAGCTGGGAGGAGGGAAGCAAAACAAACAAACAACAAAATACACCTCTTCCTTAACATGTAAAAGTCCGAGGCTCTGCACAACGTCACTTTATAAAAGAATTTTAGAAATGGAGGGTTGCAGTTTGGCAAAAATAAAGGAAATGAAACAACGAATGTTTTAACAGGCTCTCCTCTTGTATTTGGAGAGGATTAACACGCTGTATTTGACAGCTAATTATATTAGGGCAAATATACTAATAGTTATCTTGAATTGGTGTTAAGTGGCTCATTTCTTGGAGGTACTGCCTGGTGAAACCATGTGTACTTATTGAAAAGCTCTCTCTAGAAAAAGTTGTAAGTTTCCAAACATAGAGAATGATGGAAAAAATGACTGTTGGTTGGTGTGCTGAGAAGGTGATAACAGGAGGCAGGTAACATGTTTTCACATCTTCACCTCTGTTGTTAATGTATGCAGTGGCTCATCAGAGGTAGTTCATGATAATTTATTCCTGCACACCTGTACAGGGCTGGAAGTCAGGTAATCAGAAAAGCAAAAACTATACATCTCTGCTTTTTAGCTACAGCTACCCAGAGTCCCATATAGGAACAAATTTAGTTCTGGAGACATCAGCAGGTTTTAATAAACCAAATACAGATGTCTTACTCCAGCAATAGAGAAGTTTACATGTTTAAATCCGGACTGATTTGACTAGCAATCAAAGAGAAGGTTCACACTTGGCACCAATGGGTGCCTCATATTTATTTATAAATCATCCTCAGCAAATATTATTTTGTTTTTCAACTTATTCATGTGGCTGAATCGCCTTTCCTACACCTTGAAGATCAAACATATGCTTACCTTTCTGATAAAATTTAAGACAAACCTTGACAATTAGTGGCCACTACTCTGAAACAAAGAGGGGGAACAAAGATGGTAAAACTTATGTAGGATGAAAAACAGACAATTACTTCTTTTCTACATAGATCATCTAGTTTCTGAGTCTTCTATTTTAGTTGAGGGAGTTTTTAAACTGCCAATCACTAAAGCAAATGTAAATGGATTTTAACATATTAGCAAATAATATTAGAAATGTTAGGAAAGACGACAGAAGGGCATTTACTTTGTTGCTGTTGTTGTCTTTTCCCCTAAATAAAAATCAAATGTAATCTATAAATGGGTTTCTTTTAAATAGAGGTGATCCATGGCCACCCAGTCCTCTTAGGAATGAAAAGTTACGTCAGGAATGACCAAAGGAAATAGACTCAGCTAATTCTGACTGTGATGCTCGCTCTCTCTCTCTTCAAGAAAATTTCCTTTATGAAGACTGTAGGTTCCAGTCAGTTAGAATTTCTTCTTCCCAGGGAAGATTTCTTATGTATACTTCAAAACAGAGGGCCAGCATCTAGCAGCAGAAAAACCAAGGGATAAACAAGAAGGAAGGAAGAGTGTTTACAGACTTTCAAAATCTCACACTACACAATGTTATCTGTATATAGTACTTGAACACTTAGCAATCACCCTAGAGTACCAGAGTTCTTTATAGAGAAAGCTATTTACATTTCACTTTTACCTCTCAGAATAAAAATTATTCTCACAGCTACCAAGTCAGAATGGTACCAAGTATATATTAGCTTGCTCTTTGTCATTAGTGTGGGATGGTCCTCTTGACTTTTTAATTTATTAAACACACACTCATTTACAACTATATAGAAAAGGGTACTTGTGATACTGTTGCTTAGAGTCATCAGCCCTAGGAAATCTTGCGTGTACCCCTCTCTCTCTCCTCCTTCGCTGTCACTTTAGACAACGAACATTATTGCTTTTTCAAAGTCTTTATTCGACTTGATCTTACAAAATCTAAAAAGACCACAAGGAAAAACCTGGGAATCTTTGCTAACCAACCGCCAAACATAAAACACAGTATTTAATATCTTTCTACCTTCATCTTACTAACATGCCTATCTGGAGACCAAAAAATCCAACTCCCTCATGTATAACCATCTTGGAAGAAGCCCAGGAAGACCCGTGTAAAACTCCTATAAGGTTTTCTGATCTTGGAGACAAGAAGGCTGCTTTTATAAACAGAAGGAAGAGGGTGATTCTGTTGGCTTTTATGACAGGTATTCTAGAAACCCTATAGCTTTGCACACTTCAGCCCCCACTCAAAAATTCCCTCTAATGCTTTATTTGCACAAGGAAGACATTGTGGAGACAAGGATAGATGAAATCGAGACTCTGGAGAGGAAAGAAATGGGCCTGAGGACAGCAGGATTAAAGGCAAAGGAGGGTTTCTGTTTGGGAAGGTCTGTTGGCTCAAGAAAAGGGTAAGAAAACCTGTCTTAGCTTCACGGCAAACTGAAAAGGGAAAAAAATAGGGACACGAACTTCCTGGGGTTCTTATGACTAGTGTCGTAAAAGTGAAGAGAGGGGAGAAGGTAAGTCTAAGGGATAGATCAGAGATGTGATCCAAGAGGCTTTGTGAATAAAGAGATTAAATCACAGGTTGACATTAGCTGACGAGATGATAATAAAAGGTACAATTAGTTATGCTCCACAGTCTATTCCGCTGAGATGCAGGAAGAGGCTGGTACCCTAAGTGGCATCACTATTTCTGGTTATTTGATGGTAGCTAAACTCACATCATTATATTAACTCAAGTCATAACTCAACCAGGGTATACTCTTTCTTCCTAAGGGAAAAAAAATTAAAGTATCAGAGGCCAGGTGTGGTGACTGATGCCTGTAATCCCATCACTTTGGGAGGGTGAGGAGGGTGGATTGCTTGAGCCTAGGAGTTCAAGATCAGCCTGGGCAATATAATGAGACCTCGTCTCTACAAAAAATTTTTAAAAAATTAGCCAGGTGTGGTGGCAGGTACCTGCCATCCCAATTATTTGGGAGGCTGAGGCAGAGGAAATCGCCTGAGCCCAGGTGGTCAAGGCTATGGTGAGCCGTGATCATACCACTGTACTCCAGAGTGGGAAACAGTGATACCCCGACCCCAGCTCCTAAAAAAAAAAAAAAAAAAAATAGTATCAGAATTTTTGTTGTTTTTAACCTGGTATCAAAATATTTGTGTATTTTTACCAAATCAAAATTTCAAGTGGGAATCAAACAATTTTTACTCCCTAATTTTTTTCAATTTGCTTTTCTTAATTTATCATGTGGATAAAACTCTAAATTTAAAAAGACTGGGTATGATGTGATTTCACCCAAATGAAATGTATCAGCTGTCTACTGAAGTTTGCTATCTCCTGTGTGACTGAACACACAAGGGAGCACATCTGTACTATTCTTCCACCTGAAATATCCTAATCATTCTAGATACTAGTCTAAACTTCTATATGGCTGGTCATTAACTAAGCTCCAAACACTTAGAATAAAAATGCAGACTGAAATATTCTCCTGCTTTCGCTAAATGTTTTCTTCAGACAAACTAATCCACAGCACCTTCACAGCATCTCCTCATGCATTAAGCCATATACACACAAGTGTCTTTTCTAGTTGTTTCACATACAAGAAAGTACCAAGCTTTGGGTGTCCATCATTTGGGTCCCACATCTATCTATTCTAGAGTTATGACTTGCATTATTTTCAGCAAACCAACCAAAACTGTGATAGGAATTCATGCAAATGAGCTTAAACTTTGGTTTGTCTTCAAACACTCCCCATTCCCACAAATATTTTATGCTGGTGTTCATGAGTCTTCTGTTTTTGTTTTGGATAATCCAGTGCATTAACCTCATTATCACAAGTATACTATTTCAAATTTAAAAGAATGAGTATTACAAATATGGGACGCTGGATAAAGTATTTTTCAATATACAGCTATCTTATCTGACATATTCTGGGACTGTCAATGATAACTTGAAACTGAAAATAACTTTGTGACTTAGAAGCCATTTTTATAGAACAAAGTAAATGGGGGTGGGAAAATCTTTAAAAAGATAGATTTATCCTCAAATCATGTTTTGACTTGTATAAGAAAGACACTTATTTTCTTAGAGATGTTGCTTTTTATAGATTGGGCCCCTTTTATTTCAGTGGAAAGGAAAATATATCCTTTAAACTTTTCTTTAGAAAAGGACTGATCTTTCAAATACGAAGACAAAACAGAATGTCCTAGAGACAGGTCACCACTTCTCAGTGGTACTTTTATTGCATGTTATTTTGCCAAAGAACCCTATCCAATTGATAAGCATTAGAATCTGGGTGGTGGCTATTTGGAAACTTAATTAATTTAATGTATTTCTTCTACATATATTGATTTCTACCATGTAATAAAAACTTCTCTTAAAGATATTCTTAAAAGACAAGGTAGACCCCCAAACCACACCCAATAGGATGGGAAGTACTAACTGGTGTGTGACCTGAGTATTATGTAAAAGATCTGCTCACAAGCTTATCTCCTTAAGTGTAGGATAACGATGTTACCTGGCCACCAGCCACCTCGACACATTCCGCTATTTTACATTTTCTTTAGGATTAATAAAGAACACTGTAGGTTTAGGGCCAGATGCTTCTGTTTAAGCCCAACTGTTCCAGAGCTGCAACTACATAGCAAGGGTGTGATGTCACCTGAAGGCTGGGCATAATATATTTTAACTGACCCTAAAAGTGTACGCATGCCTTCTTCTCTGTGCGTCATTCCCACGGTAGGCTATCGTTTAGAGATGTGCTCAAAGACATTCTGAGGTTAAAATAAAGAACCCCACACCACCATACCATTTTCCCACATCAACAATTACTTTGGTCCCATTGTCTTCTGATACTTTTCATGACTTAAATAATTCAAGGACACACTAAATACTCATGTAAGGAATGATAACATTTCTGGTTATACCTACGGAGATGCAGGCTGTCTCGATGTCCTGGACCTATGGTTCTTTCCATCCGTAAATTTCTGTTTCTATATTGGATAAATATGTGTGTATGAAGATAATATATTGATTTAATTAAAAAGCCACAAGGCAAAGCAGAAATATATATATATATATATATATATATATATAAAATATATATATAAATAACAGAAGCTGCGGCTTCTGAGTGAAGGTTTACGGGAAGGCAGGGAACCACGTACATAGTCAACTTATTCACACCTAGATGCATGGAAACGCAAACACACACACATACACAGCGCACAGAGAAAAATGGCGTGCATTACGGGTAAGATGGCATACGATACTGCATGCTTAATCATTAACAAGCACCAACTGCAACAATCCCTCATGAGCATGGCAGCTTAGTTCTCACACGGTCCCCGTGGACAATCTTGGCAGTGCATCAAAAACATCTAGGTTGGATCTTTTTAATGTCAAGTCCAGCATGACTGAGACCGGCACCCTCCGCCCCCAGCAGGAGCAGCCAAGGGAGATTTACTGACCTGTCTCTGCTCCGGCGAGA
The DNA here is from genome assembly GCF_000164805.1 of Carlito syrichta. Classification (NCBI taxonomy): domain Eukaryota; kingdom Metazoa; phylum Chordata; class Mammalia; order Primates; family Tarsiidae; genus Carlito; species Carlito syrichta. Next base: position 421,586 of record NW_007051985.1, on the reverse strand, counting down.
GGGGAACGCAGCATTGCAGCCAGCCACCGTGCAGACGTGCATCTCTTTTAAGTGAACGTTCCTGTAGTGAAGCTTCACGCTGTAGGAGCTTTTGAAACTCTTCTTGCACACGTAACAGATTTTGGGGTCTGGGCTCGAACACAGGTCACCCTCCGGGGAGAACTTTTGAGGGCTGCCATAGCTCAGAGAGGATGCAAAGCTTTCGTGCAGGGCAGCCATGCCGGCCCCCCCACCGTTGTACAGTCCGTACTGGCTCATGTAGAACATGTCGTACGTGGGGTCTGTAAACTCCTCCTTCACCTTGATGACATCCTGGTGAGAGGGCTCGCTGTGGTTCTCGGCGGGCCGCTCGCTGGTCATCAGGACCTTGGCGCTGACCTCGCTGTGAAGGTGCTCGTCCCCCTCCATGGACTCCTCGCCCAGCTTGGGCTCCGAAGACTCAGACTCATCCTCATAGTCTCGCTCGGGCTCTTGGTCCTCGGAAGTCATGCTGTCGGCCCTTCCGATTTCAGTCCTGGAAACGCACCGGGCCCTGCCGTGCTTCGCCAAGTCCCTCCCCGACATGCCGGGGCTCATCTCCTCCTGGGAGTGACAGTGGTTGCCATGGCTCACGTCGCTGACCACCGCTCCGCCTTCGTTGGGGTCGTCGTCTTCGTCATCAAACTCGTCGGCGGTGTCGAGAATTTCCTTCTCAATCTTCACCGGCATGCTCGACTTCCGGGGCTTCTTCTTGGGCGCCAGGTCGGCGCTGGGCTCGTGGGTGGCCACCATCACGGCTGGCCCGGCTGGCTCAGGGGCAGGCGGGGGGTGCTGCTCCCCGGGACCACTGGGGGGAATGATGGGACTGGTGGGGAGGGAGGAGGGAGGGCTCACCATCTCCCCCGGGGTGAGGACGCTTCTGTAAAACGGCGGAACGGGCTGGACAGTCTTGAGCCCCGAAAACACCAGCTGGCTGGGCAGCGGGCTCTGCAAGACGGGGTCGAGCGGGGGCGTGGCGAAACCCAGGGGGGGCCGGCCGGGGCTCGTGAGCGCGAGGCTCGACTTTGTGCTCGCTATGACGGGGGTGGCAGCTCCCGAGGTGGCCCGAATCAAATCTTTGTCCCGGTTGTTCCTCAGCATGGGCATGTGGAGGCGAGGGTTGGGGTTTGCACTGTGGCGGTTGCGGCTGCGGAGGGAGCTGAAGACCATGTTGCAGCCCTCGATCGTGCACCGATGCTTGATCTTCAGGTGCACGGCATTGTAATGAATTTTGAGGGTGCCTTTGTCGTAGAAGGTCTTCCCACAGGCGTTGCAGAACACCCTCCCTTTCCTAGAGGCGGACCCCATCCTTCTCATCCGATGAATCCGGAAGGAGCTTTTGGGGTGTTCCGCTTTGGTGAGGTCGCCGACCGGGGCGGAACTCTGAATAGGGGAGACACAGGCTGGCTCGGTTTTGGGCTCCACGTTAGTAATGCTGGTCAGGGCATTTCGGTTGGGCGTCTGATCGTTCTTGTAAGGTGTGGGGGAGACTTCGGACTCACTGCTCTCATTATATTCGTTCTGGGTTGACAGGCTGGGCTCCCGCAGCCTCAGTCCCGGCTGCTCTAGCAGCAGCCCGTTGGGGGGCAACCCTAGCAGTGGGGCTGAGACAGGGTTTATGTATTGGAATGGAAGCAGAAATGCAAGGCTGTTTGGGATGTTTTCGAAGTGATGAATGCTGGAAGGATTGCTGTTCTCCAAGTGAGCAAGGAGGCTGGGACTCCTGGTGCGATTATTGCTCTCTATGAAGGTCCTTATGTCTGAGTCTGTCTTTGAAGACGGTACAGCCACGGCCTGCCCCTCTTTCTCCTGAATTGCCATCAGCTCCACTATGGATTTGGTTTCTCCAAACCGCAGAAACTGCTGAAGGGTGATGATTTCCTCTTCTCGAGACATGATGGCCCAGCGGTCCAGCACCTTGCCGGCAGCATCCTAGAGGCCACATCAAAGAAACAACAAAGACAAACACAAAAACTTATTGATTGTGCATAATTATTCAGTGCAACCGAAGGTGCTCTGTCTGCTCATAAAGCATCGAGAGCAAGAGCAGAAAACAACATGCAAGCACTGTTAATAAAAGTCAACCCACAAAGCAAACTTTTCTGCCATGCAAATGTAGTCATGAGAGTCACAGTTAGAGAAACAGATTGAGTTTAATAATGTCAAAGCAAACACGATGGAGACCACTGGGGCTCTGTGATCTAAAATGCCTTCAGTACAGCTTTTAACAACAATGATCTATATACTATGCAACTATTTAGCATATATTAGTATAAGACGTGAGTTCTTGCTGTGCAACCCAGTATAAGTGCAAAAAATTGGTACCTTAATCCTTATTAAATAGTGACACCATAGGAAGGAATTAAGTACGTTTTGTAAAATGTACTTCTTCAACACAAGCAGACATGACACTGGATTCAATGATGAAAATTCTTTAAATAGGAGTTATACGAATTTCTGAATCAAAAAGATGAATAAAGCAGCATTACCCCTCATATCCCCCATAACTAAGTTGTATCTTTTCTTTTTTGAATGGCTATATTTTAGTATCACTTAATAGTGGGCAATTTCATAAGGTAGAGTAAGGAAAACATCGCTCGTAAAAGGTAATTGTACTCTTCTTGAAAATTGGTTGTAATCCTATGATTCAAAGTTTGAGTTAGACTTAATGTATTTGACTTTTTATGATCTTGTTATAAATGACAGTCATAGATATTTAAAAAGTAAACATGTGATGGATTTAGATAGAATAAATGTGTTAAGAGTTGTCTCTTAGCATCCTCTTCTGATAGCAAAGGGAGTCCACAGAGAATACACATCAGTAATCCCCAGACTATGTGTTGTTAAATATACATTAAAAAGCATTTCACACTTTCATTTTTGCTAGTAACTATGAAATTTGCCTGGAGGTAGGACTTAAAAATCCTGCAATGTAATGTCAGGCAATCCACTGCAGCACGGATTGAGGGAAATCTATTCAAACACTTAAATAATGACTCCACCATTTTCTAGGGCACCATTTCTTCCCACCACGTAGGGACACTTGGCAGTCCTCTGTGAACGACACTGGTTCCAACCCTGACATTAACTTAAGAAAGCATAAAATCCTCTTTAAAAACAAAGTGACCAGATACTTATTAATTACAAAGGGAAAATAACTTCACAGCGGAAAAACCTAACAGACCTCACCTTTAAAGAGTAACTGAAGTTAAACATCAACCATGGAAGTCATATTGACATCAAGTACCTCTCGACGGGATATACTGAGAAAGGCACAACATTGCTTTTATGGCACCCTCACCCAAAATTCACCACCTCAACTCAATCGTTAGAAAACATCAGGCAGACAAAGTTAAAGAGTGTTCTATAAAATGGTATATAGTACTCTTCAAAGTGTAAAGGTCAGGAAAGATGAAAAACAACAACAAAGAATGGTTAGAGATTACAGGGAACTAAGAAGATATAACTGTGTTATTCTAGAGATCTCAGACCAGGAAAAGGACATTCGGGGTAAAACTAGCAAGATTTGAATAAAGTCTCTAGAAGAGTTAATAGTATTGCATCACCCTTAATTTCCTGGTTTTCGCGACTGTATCACGATTGTGTAGTATGTTACACGAGGGACAGCAGGAAGAGGGTTACAAGGGACTGTAGTACTTTAGCAATGGAACAGTCTCTCCTCTGTCTTTGGATATAAAATTCTCTCTGAAACACAACCATATGGTCTGAATCATCACAGAGAGTTTGATTAAGTGGGTAATGGTCATTTATTTATTTTTTAATTTTAATTTTTTATTTTTATTTTTTGAGTTGGACTGTCAGTCTGTCACCCAGGCTAGAGTGCACACTCGCAGCAACCAAAGTGTCGACCTGCTGGGCTCCGGTGATCCTTCCGCCTCAGTGTTCCAAGTAACCAGAGTTACAGGTGCACACTACAACCCCCGGCTAATTTTTTTATTTATTGTAGAGATGAGGTCTCACCAAGTTGCCTAGTCTAATCTCAAACCTGCAGGCTCAGGTAATTCACTCACCTGAGCCTCCCAAAGTGCTGAGATTACAGGCTGAGCCACCGAGCCTGGCTTGGTCACGTATTTGAATTACTTTTTTTAAAAAAAGAAACGCTCATAATTATGTGCTATCCTTTATGGGGCTCATTCCCGGCATTCTATCATTTTCCAAAAGGAAGATGTGTGGACATGTGCATGTGTATGCCTATTCCTATGGAAACTGTCCGACACAGATGTCCCTCCTTCATCTTATAGGAAAAATTGTAGATGAAATACTCTGATACAATGATCTGTTCAGAATAATCACATAAGGATGTGCATACAACATGGTGACTCCAGATGATCTTAGAATCCTGCAAGTGTCATTTAAGGAAAAAAAAAAACCAGTTGTATCAATTCCATCGTTTTTTTTGGAATAGGGGGAACAAGGGGACCTGTTAGTGTTGTAGTTAAACAGAAATAAATTGTGATTTTACGTAAAGTATCTCGTATGAACCCTATCAATAGCTTCTAGAGCGTCCAGAGCTCAGCAAGCATGAGAACTCGAGGAGAAGAAAGGTAAGATGGCTTGTTAAGGCTGCCAAGATGCTAACATGGGACGCAGGAGTTGAACCCAGAAATTCTGACTCTAAAAGTTCCCCAAGTGCCTCCACAGTTCTGTCATTCCGTGATGCCGTTTCCCAGGTAAGCCTGCTGAGTTTGCAAAAGCCAGGAGCAAGACTCCTAAAAAAGTAACTGTCTAGAGGACTATAACGTTCTCTTTTACTCCATCTTTTTTTTTTTTAAGCCATCAAATCTCCTCTCTTGAGTGTTCTTTTATGGAGCATTTCACTATGGATTGCTTCTCAGTCTGAACCCCAACCTGAGTCATATCTTCCCCAGGCTCTTCCCAGGTTGCCGGCACCTAAATCTGCATGTCAATAATGTACTTACACAGCTGGCAGCCTCTGGTATTAAAATGTGCCTCAGAAACCATAGCAACTGATCAAACCCACCTGAGGCATCCCATTTCCATCACCCTCCTGTCTTCCCTCTCCCAACAGCACACAGCAGTCCCATATGGTTTCTCTTTTCTCCTGGCCCGCCACAATGCCTGCTACTCTTTTAAAAACCACTGCCTTTTAGGCCATCTTTTAGTCATGAGTAGCTGTCTCTGCTAAAATGGAGACTGTTACATTAAACCACTTACTTTGGGTGGAAGGGGTCCAGGCAAGCATGTAAAGAACTTTGCTAGGGCCTGAATCATAAAAGAGAAGCTTCATTTATAGTAGTAACAGAAGCAGTAATTTATCCATACACAGAAGAAGTACAACATAGCATCTCTGTAAATAAATGTACTTACTTAACAGGACAAATACCTCCATAATGGAGTCCCCCGACGGAGCACCCTCTATAATACAGGCAATATGAATGGCCACAGAAGTTCTTTCCAAAGAAGTCATCATTCACATCTGATCAAGATCACCTAACTCATCACGCTCATAAATGGAGAAACTGCAACATGAAACAAAGCTGATCTTTTACAACGTAACGAGCCTGTAAGTTCCAGTCTAAGAATGGCTGCCAGTTCTAGTATATCCTTGGATAAAGTGGTTGAAGGGACCTAGAAACAATCAAAGGGAAAAGGGGAGGCCAAGGTTTCTTCCGAAGACCTTTGTGACAGAAATAAGTGTGGTTTGGTGTAGTGACTCAAACGGTGGGTTTAAAATGCTTCTGTGAAGTTAAGAACTTCCATGAATGGTATATATGCTATTCAAAATCAGACCAGTGTTAGTCTGAGGGCTTAAAAAAAGAAAGAAAAGAAAGAAGAAGAAAAAAAAAGCAGTCAGCAAATAATTGAGAGTATTTGGAAACTTTTATAACAAGTATATACTGTTGCAACAACAAAAGATATGCTTTTTTAAGTAATTTATTTGTATTGTATTTAACTTAAGTACCAGCTCAAGACTGGTTAGAAGGAAAAACTAGTCCTCTCCACAGATAGTACCGATAGTAAAACAAAACAAAACAAACAAAAAAAACTTTACCAAAGTGAATAGGAATCATAAAAATAATGAGGTATTATCATGGAATAAACACTAATAAAACAAAATTCAGTCTGTTAGGCTAGAATGAAGATCTTGACTGCTATCCAACCCGTGCTGGGACACTGGTTTCATATATGAATGTACTAAAATTAGAGTATATAAGTAGACTCTTGACCCTCCCATGCAATTGTATAGTTGGTGAGTCAATTCCTTTAGCCTTTCCTGCTTGCTACCAGAGTTCAATGACCTTTAGGTTGTGAAATGTTATTTACAAAATAAGGATAATAAGGTTTACCCTGTTAAGTTAAATGCAAGGTATTATTATAAGTATTGATTTCCTGTGAAAATACCTGGCTATACTATTAATGAAAAGATGAGTAACATCAAATGATCCAGACGTATAAGCCAGTTTTACTGGGTTCAGAAAAAGTATAAAAGACTTAAAATATTTACATCTATGCATTTTAAATGAAAAGATTTCCTTTTATTATTTTGTTGGAACTGGTGATTATCACTTGTAGAAATCTGGCACCCAGTTCCTATATGGCTCTGCAGAGGGACTTAAAAAAAAATCTTTTTGTTGTTGGATCAAATGTCATTGTTTAAATGCTTTTATTTGAGCTCTTTTTCACATCAAAGTACTTTCATGACTTGTAGTCTTAAAATCAAAGTAAAAGAAGGTTGAGTTGGCTTTTCTTATGGAAGGAGAGAGACAGCAGAGAAGGAAAGGCTGTAGAGAGAGAGACCAAATCAAGAGGCTTTGGGATCATTAGATTGTTCGGGAGCCTCGAGTTCAGTCCAAAAAGGAGTCCGCCTGTGGGCACTACAGGCCACAGCCCCATCACAGCACAGAGGAAAAACAACTGCTTTCTTTCTGCCCCAGGGTAGAAATGAAGGAGGAACACTGAACACAACACAGAGCTAGTGTCTATTTGCTCCCGTAGCATTCAAATTATTAAGAAATAAGCTGCTGGGCCTGTAATCCTGTGCCTTGGGAGGCCGAGGTGAGCGGATTGCTTGAGCACGCGGGTTCGAGACCCGCCCAGGCAACTTGGTGAGACCTCATCTCTACAATAAATCAAAAAAAATTAGCCTGGCATGGTAGCACACGCCTGTAGTTCCAGCTCCTTGGAAGGCTGAGGCGGAAGGAACGCCGGAGCCCAGCAGGTCGAGGCTGCGGTGGCCGGGAGCGGCCACGGCACTCCAGTCTGGGTGACAGAGTGAGACTCCAACTCAAAAAAAAAAAAAAAAAAAAAGAAAGAAAAAAGAAATAAGCAAATAGTTTAACTCTAAAAGACATAGAATAATTTAATTTTCTATTCCATTATAACGACTTATTTTGAATCAAATTTAAGGCATAATTTAAAAAAGAATCTTAAAATGATTAGCTAAAAAGTAAAAATATTTCTCCTTTGATATTAATTTTAGATCTCTTACTTAAATGACACTAAGCTTTAGGGACTTCTGACGCCCTAGAACAAAATCAGAGGTTTATGAGATATGCTTTTTATTTCATGTCAGGATTTGCACAGCATGCTGTCTTAAGGAATCATTTCATCATAACCACATTGGCAACTTATGTTCATGACCAGCTTCCCACTGGAATTTTCTATTCTTTCTCCTTCTGGGTTAATTCAAATATGAAAATAAGAGCAACAGGTTAGGTAGAAGATAGAGAAGTTACCAAATTTCAAGCCTACCTAGCTTACGTATTCTATCAGGCAAAATGTAACAGTAATTGCTGAGTTAAAAACTGATGAAACACGAATATGGAAAACTCAAATTATAAATTTTACCAGGTTTTCTAGATGTTTATGTTTTAAAAGGGCAAAGAAATTGTGAGATAGTTATATAATGGATATTAAAAAGGAATAAACTAGAGCATGGGTGACTCTCAAAGCATTATGCTAAGAATGAGAAAGGTTAGGACCAAAGAAATACATACCCTACCATTCCAATCATATGAAATTCTAGAAAATATAAGATTTAGGAAACAGAAAGCAGATTAGTGGTTGCCAGGGGCTGAGGGTAGGGGACAGAGACTAACTTCAAAAGAACATTAGGGAACTTTTGGGGGCGATGAAAACATTCTATATCATCCTCTCCTGTTAGCAGAGTGTACAAGGCAACCCACTGTGACATGGGAAGTAAAGTAAAGTCGTAAAGTAGACGAGAATTTCTATTTCTGTTTTACCTTAAAAGATAATTTTTTAAAGTCGGAATCTCACTCTGTCATCCAGCCTGGAGTGCAGTGGCACATTCACAGCCACCCCAGCGTCGACCTGCTGGGCTCCAGCAATCCTTCTGTCTCAGCCTTCCAAGTAGCCAGAACTACAGGTGTGTGCTACCATGCCCAGCTAATTTTTTATTTTATTGTAGAGACAAGGCCTTGCCAAGTTGCCCCGGCTGCTCTTGAACCCGCGGGCTCAGGCAGTCCACGCACCTCGGACTCCCAGAGTGCTGGGATTACAGGCTGAGCCACCGAGCCTGGCCAAGATAATTTTTTGATAATGTTTTATACATGAATATATGGAACTTTAAAACAGCTTCCCACATATAAGGGTACAGGTACAGCTCACATATTTTTACTAATGAGGTGCGCAATCATAAAACCATGCAAACCACTTCTCCATAGAGCTAAGGCCAACGGGGAGCAGGCATGTACTGTGCACGCACACCTTCGCAAGCCCTATGCAAGACACTGACAGTCTGCCTTCATTTGCATCCGCCTGCCTTTGCGCTGGTTGCTGGGTGAGGGCAGCAGGGTCAGAATGTGGCCCAGAAATTAGGAGACGTATCACCTAACTGCTGGGTCACCTCGGGAGCGAGTGATGAGTTCAGACCATTATCTCAGGTGATATAAACAGGGACATTCGATCAACCTAATAAGATGGGGGTCGACAAATGGAGAGCTCCTGAATGCCACTTGTAGGTTGGACAGACATGGCTTTAAGTACTGAAAGCAGTGGGAGTCTGAGGCCGCTATCCTGTGAAAAAGCCTCTGAGCATTGCAAAAAGAGTGATACAAGTCATAAAACCTCCAGTGCTTATTCACTCCCATTACCCCACCAGCTACCTGTTTTGATACTCAGATGGGTCCATATGTCACAAGCCAATATTTCAATATCTTAAGTTGTCATTCTAAAGTCAACTTTTAAACTCTTCTCTTAGCCAAAATGTTTAACTCTTCTGAGTGTTCCCTACTACTTCAGCGTTCCCCCCGCTTTTTTCTTGTTAGATTATGCTTCTCTCTCTAATTTATATGACTTGGCATTCCTAAGTGTGTCTGTGTGCCTGTGTGTGTGTGTGTGTGTGTGTGTGTGTGTGTGCGTGTGCGTGTGCGTGTGTGAGAGCAGGCAAGATGGGGAGCTAAATAAAAATGGTAACACAAAAAAATTCTTATTGAAAACAATAGATTCTGGGAAGTATTTAGGGAAATTTTTCAAGCAATGTTATAATAATTTCCAAGAAACACTTGAAATTATGTGGGAAAAGAACTTGGCATGTTTGTTTTAGCAAATTTATATTTAAGCACATATTTCTTGCTGGGCACTGACTAAGAAAGATGCACCACTGGCAAACGCTATATGCATTGGAGCAGTTTGGTTGTGTAAGTAAACAATTATACCATTCACTATTCACACAAAGCTCTTTCTTGCGGCTGTGATTTTCCAGTATTTCAGGCTAATGTTTCTAGGAGGCCGGCTGAAACAACTGTAATATCTGTAGGCAGAATGAAACACACTCGATTCATGCCATGATTGCACTAAATGGTTCAAATTAGACTTTTTTTTTTTCTTTAAGAAAATCAACATTTGTTTCGGGGAATGACAACTCCACTGAATTTCCACGATTTGGAGATCTGCATTTTGCAGAACTTCTCAAGAGCATCACTTTATCTTCGAGAATACAATGCTGACCAATCACATTCTTGTTCCCCCTCCCTCCTCCCCTCTCTAGGACAGGGATGTCCTATGAGAAAGAATCATCGGGGAGTGACATGAAGACTTCCAAATAGTAATCAAGACTGAATTTTACTTGTGAACATCTCTTTTGGAAAACAAATACGCTTTCTTTATCCATCCAAGACTGTCTTGTCATGAAGTAAGCATGCAAACATTAAAGTTAGGTATATACCAGCTTCCTGTGATTACAGAAGCTAATGCTAAATTCAATTGTCCAGATTTTAAAGAACTTGATTTGAAATATATTTCCTCTTCCTCTGCCGCTCACCTCCAAGGGAAAGTGAAAGCTACAGGAATATTCACCACCGGATAGGACGCTAGCGCTCCCGGAAAACTCTGCACTAAAGAAATTTCCATCAAGATAAAAACCTTGTATTAGTCCTTATCAGTTGACACACTAACATCGAAATCTTCTCTCTATAAATATTGTTTGCACACAAAGATTGACATTTTATTACTATTATTATTATTATTATTTTTGAGTTAGAGTCTCACTCCATCTCCCAGGCTGGAGTGCAGTGGCATACTCATGGCCACCGCACAGCCTCGACCTGCTGGGCTCTGGTGATCCTTCCGCCTCAGCCTTCCAAGTAGCTGGAACTACAGGTGCGCGCTACCACGCCTGGCTAATTTTCTGATTTACTGTAGAGACGAAATCTCACCAAGTTGCCCAGGTTGTTCTCAAACCTGTGGGCTCAGGCAATCCTCTCACCTCGGCCTCCCAAAGTGCTGGGATTACAGGCTTGAGCCACCATGCCTGGTCAAAGTTTGGAAGAGTTACTTATCACAGATACATGCATGTACACAAACATGCACATGAACACAGAGGTTGTCTTTCTTGGCTCACCGCTACTGTTCATTAACCTCATTGTACACCAGTCTTTTTATAGCATTCAAAATACTCAACCTTAGAGAATAGTGGTATTATGAGGTCAGGCATATCAAATGACTTGCAAATGAACAAAGTCAAGGAATGCCTCTCTTTGTATGAAAGTGGGAGGAGCATGGCTCTTGAACACATTTGGTAGCAGAAGACAAAATCGACATGGAAATTTTATGTGACTTTTAGGTACTGGTTTTGATATATTTTCCATTATATGAATTTCTAACATTTACTTTTCTGATCCATATTTGAAAATATTTTTCACAGTGAAAAATATATTTCAATAGAAAAAATATTCACAAGCTGAACAATACAAGTCCCCCCAAATGATCACCCCTCTAACCAAATAAACATTATCAAAATGCCAGGGCACTAAGTTTTCAATGATTCTCATAATTTTTAAAACACATTGTTTTACATTTGTTAAAAAGGAATGTACTTTGTTATAGAATGCTCTTGATTACGGACAAGATAAGAATAATTCATAGAATACGATTCCTTTTTTCCTCAGTAACAGTCTATACAGCATTTTTATTTTAAAAAACAGTGATTATGATAGATCACTGTGGGGTTACAACATATTTAATCACAGAGGCTCCAGCTACGCTCTATTAAAGGCCTGTCAGGATTTCTTCTTTGTACTGAGGAATTTTAGCTTGTCTAGCTTAAAACCAGCCATATGCATTTCCTCTATGGGCATTTGTTTGCAAATAAATAAAGCAGGTGTCTTGTTTTGCCATTATAAAAATTCAGATGAGTGAATTACTTTCTGCAATGTCTAGAATTGCACTTCAAAGATTCAAACATATTTTTCAAGTTACCTAGCTCTACTGTAAATCAAAACTTTTAAAGATACAAGACATTGTAATATATAAGAGTATCTTAGAAATCATTTAAGTTTCAAATAGAAAATCCTAAATCCAATTGATATCCCTAGCATACCAACATTTAGTATAAAATTACCTGTGAGTCCTTAACTTAAATACAGAATCTCTTACTCTATACCTGTAGGTTTAAACAGAACTGTCTTCAAGTTGCAAGTTTTGATTATGTTGAATACAACTTACACATATTCAAATTTAGAGAAAAATAAAACTAAGAACATAAGTGAAGAACACCTAAAATATAGTATTCATTCAGCCTACAACCAGCTGTGTGACTGTCAGTACAGCTTCAGCTTCTTCACATGTAAACAAGAGTTACCTTAAAATTTCTAAGTCTTACTAAAACCATCTTTAAAATTCCATTAGTCTACTATTTATGCCTAGAATCCGGACATGCACACCATTTTAATTAAAATGTTAAGAGCCTTTTACTTCTAACCAACTTGTATAACCAATCTACTTTTAGAATGTGTATATTTGTGACAGCAAACATGTCTTTATCAAAGAGTTACTGTATTATCTATATTCTGGATATTTCCAATGATGATTTTCTGTCTGGTGCTGCTTATCAGTGATGTGATTAGGGGTATTAATACTTCCAGATTAATTTTGGCTCCTGGTCAATTCAATGATCAATCAGTTCAAGTGAAAACTTTGCCTGAAAACTAGGGAAACTGCCCAAGAAGCTGCTAAATGGTCTTGGAAACCCCAAATCATACCAGTAGGGTTTGTAAACAATTCTCCAACTTAAAGATTCAACCAGTCCAAAACAAATGTTACAGATCAATCATGCTATGTAAATAAATATCTGAAGTCTTTTAGAGATCTTCACAGTTGCAAAACTCAGTAGTATTTGCATACAAGATCCTCCCTTAATTAAACCCTTTAAAGAGACACAAATTATTCACGTGGAAATGATTACTGAGATTCTAGAGGGTAAATCATTTTATAGTTCAAGACAGCAAGGGAACATTTTGAAATCCTCAGAGAAAACACACAAACAGGAGGAAAGAGAGGGACAGTTCCTGCAAACAGCCTAGCTTTCTCACCCACTCACACATAAAGATAAGGCCTGAGTCCTAGAGCAGCTATAAATCTGCTTGCTTTGCAATAAACAAGCCTCACCAAAGCCCTTTCTGACATTTTTGTTTTGAGGTCTACATTTTCTAGTTTACCTCTCCTTCCATAAGCAGAGTTCTGCCACTGAATTTGTAGGCATTCTCTATGTACCTGTAGGGCTGTGTTGGGGCTTTACGTTTCTGAACATAAATGCCAGAAATCCTGGTATTTCTTGATATGCTTTACCATAATGTCTAATCAATAGCAAGAATGGGTGCAAAAAACTTCTTTTTTCATGATGAAGGTGATGTTCACACATACAGGAAGGGCCAAAACCATGGAACAATTCAAGGCCACCATCTCTGATTTTGCTTGAAATTTCATCTGCGCAATCACGACTCTCGATACTGGTTCAGAGCTTCCAGAGCTTGAATGGATGGTCCTATTCAGGTATTAGACTTTGAGTGACTTCACAACTGAAGTGGATTCAACCACCCTAAAGATCTTTAACATAGCCATTAGGGTGTGAGGGAAGATGTGAGAAAAGGATGCAGCGTTCACTGTGCAATTCCATAAAACATAGAGGATTGAGTATTCCATAAAACACACTGAAGACGGTGTGTGCGATTGAACACAAAGATGTACTGGGAGATTTAACTTTGTTCTTCTCTGGGTATAAGAATAGCAGTAGAACACAAAGATTAATTTCCTCCTTCGGCATTCATCAGGGAACAACCCATTATTACTTGTAACACATACACAAGGCTGTTGATGGATCTACTTTTCCTTTGATTGCTCAGATTAAATGTGTTCCTATAAAAGGCACCCACACATACACATGTGTGTATAATTATAAATCCACCTAAGCATACGCATTGAGAGTTTGTGTTTCTGTACGTTTATAAGCAGCTATCAATGTAGAGATTACATATTTTATTTGACCGCGGAAGAGAGGTGTTTTGGGGTTGGTGGCTGACCGAACAAATATAGATCAAAAACAGGATAATCAGAGCAAATGGTCAATATATGTGACTATAACAAAAACTCAGAGATTCAAAATAAAAAGAAAGGATAAAGGGGGAAACGTGCTTTACAGAGCACAAGGTAATAACCACGTCTGCATGCCTTAATACCCTCTTGTCCCAGCAGTCCTGACTTTCTAAGCAGCCCACTTCTCCACATTAACGGTAGTCATTTGGAGAGCAGCAAACGTGCCATTAGAAGCACTTTTACAAGTGTATATTCATCCACCAATTAGCTTAATGTGGCCGCTTTCTGCATATTTTCTATCCAGGCTTGCACAAATCTTATTAATATTTCCCCCTAGCGCTTTGACAGATTACCTTGTCATTACACATCCTGGAGCCTTTTAAACAATATGGGTAAACTACTGTTTGTGAGGTTAATGACAATTATCCCCTAATTACTGCATAAGTCACTCAGTCCACTTTATCTCATAGGCAGGGTTCTGCTCTGTGTATCTGCCATTGTGTCACCGTAAATGAATCTTGTATTGCTATGTTTATCTGCCATTGCCTTGTAAATTATACTGACAGAAGAATGAACAAATTACTGCATGTCATCACTTAAATACTACTTCTAGAATTAAAATAAAAAAGCTTCAGCACAGAGCTTACATTTTAGCAGATCAAAATTAGTAAAAAAAAATATTTAATGTTTTATGTTATATTTCAGGGCTGATAGCTTGGAATTTAGTAGTGAAGTCACAACAATAGGATCCTGGGTGTGTGGGAGGTGAAAAGCAAAGAGGATAAAAGGAAGGGAGGCAAGTAAAGCTGGATTTGTAATGCCAGTGGCCTCCTGAATGCATTTCCTATATTTTAATAGCTGATAGGACATTCTGGAAGAATTTTCCAAGGTTTATCAATCTTAAATCAAATTAAATGGGTTAGGAATAAACCACACTCTTCAGCTGGGATCATTTTTTTCAGTGACTTATAACTAGTCCAGACGTAAAACACAGAATTATGTAATTGAGAACAGATAATGTAATAAAGGCCTCAGGCTAAGCCAGTTTTACTGATGCATTTTTAAACTTTATTAAACAGGTTCAGAAACACTGCTTCCAAAGATGCATTTGAAATTGTTTAATAATGTTTACATCAATGAAATTAGTTTGGTCCATTGCTGCATCACGATGACTACATCTGCCCTGATAAAATTTACAGGAAAAATTAGGACAAAATGAGCATCTTTAAATAGTAATTTTTAAAAAGACAGATTGGGTCAACTGCAGGTAATCTAGAATAATCTGTTTTTAATCTGAAATCTATGACTCTGCAGATTATCAGGTAAACAAATGTTTACATGAGATAGGAAGAAACATCCAGCTTCCTGAGACGACTGCCATTTATTATTTTAAAACATTTTCAAATGTGAAATATTCAAAAATGCCTCCATTTAAATGACACCAAGGTGGCTGATATCTGGCAAGGCCACACCAATCTGAAAGATGGCTTTCAACTCTCAATTAGTTGGGCGTGTGGAAAGCGAACATCAAATTGCCTTATGACAGCCACGGGTTTTATAAGGAGGGGCTCACAGCACTGATGATAAAGCAGTTTGGTAGAAAGCATGCATGCACACAGATACAGTACCCCCTGGTACACTTGCTGAACAGGCTGGAAGAAAAAGCTGCAGCAAAAGGAAAGGAAAACATGAAAGCGAGAGTTGACAGGCCTAGCCCAAGGGCCTGATGGAGTCTAAGCACAACCCGTAGGGCTCCGATCCCCAAGGACTGATCCCCGGTCTGTCCTGCGTGAAAGCAATGCAGCTTCAACTGAGCAGGTGCTGCAGGCAAAAATGGAAGCACCATACTTTTTCTTTTACTCTCTTAAGCTAAAGGGAACGAAATCCCAGTAAAGACAGGACAACCACTAAGGGGTTAACATCTTTCCCATTTTATTTAACTGTCCAGGCTCTCTGTGGATATAAGACTGAGGAAAATTTCTAAGTCATTAACTTTCTTTTTCTTTTAAGGTTGGATTTTGTTGCCTTTTTATCTCTGCTAATAATATACCCACTCTGCTTGCTGGGAAAAACAATGGGTATTTAGGGCAGATAATTCGGGGAGATAAACTCTTGGTGTCACCTCAAAGAAGGTAAGCACGGCTTTTACTGGGTTTGTGAAATCAGTGCTGGTTACAGAAAGGGAGACAATCTTGGAAGGATCAAAATAACTGCCAAAAGGTACCTGGGTATAAGTTAACAGATGAAGATAATCACTAAGAGAGCAAACACAGGATTTCCCTACTGACTTTATTCTTTAAACACTTTCATCAAATTTCCAAAAATTGAGGCTGGGAATATTTCACTTCCCTTTCTTAGCTAACCTTAGTGGCTCCCAATTGCATACAGAATAATTAATAAATTTTCTTACGTGGTGTTTGAAATCCCCTCAATATAGATCCGACCTATCTTTCCAATACCATCTCCTGCCAAGCTCTTTGAAACTCCGGCTGCAAAGAGCTACTTGCCATAAATGATCCCCAACACCGAGAAATCTTACCTGCTTCTGAACTCCTCTGTCTTCTGGCACAATTATTTTCATCCTTCAAGGCCCAACTGAAAGGAAGCTCTCCATGAAATGTTTTTTCTCTTACCCTTTTCCTTCCTCCTTCCCACTCATGGCAAGAGTATTCCTGAATTATCGTGGAAGCAAGTTCGTTCACTGATTTGCTTATACTTCTGTCACTTATGTCTCTTTATCACAGGTTTGTTATCCTTTACAATCCCACTGCCAAGGCGAATCAATGATGACTGAATTTATAAATACCATGAATGCAGGAGTTGCGAGGAAGCTGAGAGATCATCTAGTGCCAGGTCTTTACAGATGAGGGAACTAACAAATATATTTTGCCTAAGATCACGAAGCTGAAGCATGAGTAACTGACTTGGGACAAGGGTCCAGCTCGCCTGACCTGGACTAGTGATCTTCCCACAATACTCTCCTTCGCTCTTAGTCAAGAAAATCCACTCCATCCCATTGCCACACCTTGGGTTTGAATAGATTCCAATCAGTTGGGATTCTTTCTGTCCTGACAGGGAAGACATTTTTCTCTGAACTGATGGCTTCTTCTGACCTTCGAGAAGGTCTCCAACAGAAGTGTGATGTCGTTTCCCAGGACCTGTGATGTGGAAAGGCAGCATGATCCCTAGTATGTTAGAGGTGGGGGAAAAGTTAAGAATGGCAGTTTTAACAAAATGTATATATTTTAAAATTTAGTCCTCATTATTTTTTTCCCTCCAAGTACCAGCAAATTATCTATTGTTCTTGGAAAATGCTTTTGGGAATGAGATTATCTTTGTGTTAGACATCTTCTTGATCAAAGGTAAATCCTAGCGTACAAAGAATTAAAAAGGAAAACACAACATTGTCTCTCACATGGCTGGCAGTGCTGTAAATGCCTATGGAATGAATAAATAAATCAAATCGGTCAGCTTAATATTAGACACAGGAATAATCAACTATTACAATTATAAATATGTGTGTGCATACTTTCTTCCTTCATTTTATCTTCTGCAAATAACTTTTTATATTTATCATTTCCTGAAATCTCTTCTGGTCTTCCCATCCTTCCTGCTGTTTCTCATTTCTGTCCTGCATTTGCTCAAACTACTTTATGAGAAAAACTTCAACTCTGAGGATTTCTTTAGGGATCTAGCCTATAGGTCAATGTAATCAGTTGTTCAGAAATATTCGCTATCTGAATTCTGAAAAACCAAAAACAAAACCTAAAACACATAAAGGTACAGAGGTCTGTTTTTAACTAAAATGCTTACATGAGAATAGGGGAAACATTTCAGGCTAAAGGATTGCTTTAAATAATATGGCCTCTGTGTCTTGGTTTACTCATATATGATAATGGGATAAAAAAAATAACCATGTGGTAGAACAGTAAGGATTAAAAAAAATAGTACCTATGCTTTCCAATAATAGAACCTACACTTAATTAATTAATAGGGCCTACACCTAAACAGTGCATTTCCTAAAATGTAGAGATAAATGTACCATAACTGGACCATTCAACTTTCAGTCAGGCAGGACTACAGGTAATATAAACGTTATTATGCTCATCTATATCCAAATCAGGCCTGAGGTATTATTATCAAACCCACTTTACAGATGGGAAAACTGAGATACACCAAAATTGATGACCTTGCCTAAGGTCATAAAGCTGGTAATTTGGGGAGCCAGGGTTCAAACCAGCAGTCTGAGTCTAGCACTACACTGAAACGCTTTTCACAGAAGGCATCCCTGCCTACTTACACCCACCTAAACCCTCATCAGTGCCCTGTCCTGCTTTATCTTTTTTTCAATTATTCTCTCTGAAATCTAGGCCTGAAATGTTCAGAAAGCTTCCTGGGTTAAGTCAGTTGTCCATCATGCACCTGGTCTCTTACATGTGTCCCTTCACCCCTGTTCTCACAAGCTTACTTAGCAATGGCTTACGTTACTTCCTACCTGGATGAGTTTAATAGGTCCTTCATTTTCCTGCGTAACCCCTTTCACCCCACTCACATTTTGACCACATTCTGGTGCCAAGGTGCTCTGCCTAAAGTGCACCTCTAACCACGTTACAACTCCTCCCTCCAAAATAAATCTCAACGGTGCCCTGTGCTAAATGATGTAAGCATGCATTCTTTAATGCTGGCATTTAAGAACTGCTCCAATCTGCCTTTTAAGTCTTACTTCTTTCATGAACACTCTGACATTGTACCAGAACGGGACAACTTAACTTTCAGCAAACAACACTACACTTAGTGTTTATACTAAATTTATGTGTTTATACTCCCCCTTCCACTTGGAGTGCCATCATCAATCTGCTGGGGACCCTCCACTGTCCTCAAAAGTTATCTCTGTCTTAAATTCCATGATTTGTTCACAAGTTCCATTCTCTTTTTCTGGTGGTCTTTTTCCATTTTTCCATTTTATATCTATATGCCACACATAATCTGAGACAACCCCTTGCAGTATAACTAGTCTCCTAAGTATTAGGGATCCAGAGATGCATCTTTCTATGCCCAATGTACCCAGGATGGTACTAAAACCATCACATTTACAACACACTCCTTTTTATTTTGGGGGTTAAAACATATAGTTTATTTAAAAGTAAATTAGAGAGAGAAAAAGAATGGAGAGAGAAGATTCACCTCCCCCAGGTGGGGTGGGGGCCAAAGCCAGGAAGCACGGTGACAGTCATAGCTCAAAGAGCTCATGGCCACACCAGAGTCTAGCAAGGCAATGGCCAATGGCTGCTTGTGGTTGAGTCCTTATAACCATTCCCCTTGATGGGGGAAGATCATTGAGGTGATTGGGTGGTGGTCTGCTCCACTTCATCACGAAGGGGCTGGTAAGTGCAGGTACTGACGTCAGGTGATGGACAGCAGGCAGATGGGTGGGTCAGTCACATGACTGCTGCCAGGGTCGGACCTGTCTGAGTCACCTGGGTCACAAAGGGCTGATTAGGTCAACGTGGGGGGTTTTGGGCCCAGGGGGGTTTTTCCTGAAAGAAACTTGTTAGACATCTGCAACCCACAAACTCCTTGACCAAAATATTATCACATTTAAGGCTTTGGCCAGCCAAAGGGTGATCTTTGACCATCTGCCTTGACAAGGAATCTAAAAGTTTACTAGAGATGATTATGCTAAACCATAAATTGAAAGGTTGGGCTACTATAAGAAAAGGACTGACATTGGCGGGAAACTGTGGGGGAACAGGGAGGGGAAGGGAGGTGGGATTAAGGGTAGTCAGTATCTGTCTGGGGACTGGGGGCACACCTCATCAACAAGGGTACCTGCACAATGCATATCTGTATACCTAACCCTTAACTGTACCCCACAATTTTAAAACAAAAAAATATGTATTAAAAAAAAAGAAAGGTTGGGCTGTCCAGGTCTTGCATCTGAGGGAGATTTGCCAAGGAGGGCTGGGAGAGGCTGCCATACAAAACACTCAATAAACTGTGCTGTTCTCACATCTAATTATTTTCTGTTGAAAGCTAACAACTCACCATTTCTGTAAACCCAACTATTTTCTTTAGAGAGATGCTCACCAAAATCATCATCATCATAATAAAACAAAACAAGCAAAAACCAGTCAGAACCAAAGACCTAAAACATAACGTTTCCAATGTCTGATTAGACAGTCACATTTGCAAATGCAGATATATAAAGTTTTATGCTATATACTCAGAACTAAGAATATGAGTATTTTCTGATGCAAGTAAATCTTCATTTTTCTGAAAATATGTTAAGACCTTGTTTATTATGCTTCTGATTTCATTTTGTGACAGAATTACTTATAGTTTTAAGGGCAAAAACTTAATGTGCTAAAATGTAGAAATAAATGGCAATACTGAAAAAGAGTGGCCCTCACAGGAAAACCAGCGGGGAGAAAAAGAAACGTAGGGATTAAGCACTAGGTATTGGCCAGGTACGGTGTCTCAAGCCTGTAATCCCAGCACTTGGGAGGCCGAGGTGAGGGGATTGTCGGAACCCACAAGTTCAAGAACAGCCTGGGCAACTTGGCGAAACCTCATCTCTACAGTAAATCAAAAAGTTAGCCAGGTATGATGGAACATGCCTATGCTTCCAGATACTTGGAAGGCTGAGGCAGAAGGATCACCTGAGCCCAGCAGGTTGATGCTGGGTGGCCATGAGTGTGCCACTGCTCTCCAGCCTGGGCAACAGAGTGAGACTCCAACTAAAATAAATAAATAAATAAATAAATAAATAAATAAATAAAAAGAACTGTGTATTAGAAAGGGAGTCCCAAAGTGCAAGTGTGGGATATGAACATTTAAAAGTTGACAGACTAGAAGCAACTTCTACTTGTGGCCAACACTGAATTTACTCAGTGATGAAACTGAATATTAGCACGTTTAAAATATTTTAATTGAAACAATAAGTAGTTGTGCCCTAGCCAGAGTTTAAGGTACATCAGTATCAACAGATGGGACAGTGGGAGAAGTAGAGAAGTATCTTTTACAGAAGATGTGGTAAAACTAAAATGGCAAAGAGAAAATAAACACATAGGCATATGAAAAAAGAGACCAGAGTAGTCAATTTTGAATAAATCCACATAATTCTTAATAGGAGCGCTGGTCATATACCCAAAAGAAAAAAGCACAGAAAATAAAACAGTGCTGATTAATGAATATGAAATGTATTTTTAAAGAATTATTACTAAAGAACCTTCAGGCAGTTCACATTATAAAATAAAAAAGGCTTTCACTTATTTTACTTGTCATATCTATTAGCCTTTGTTACTTCTAAAACAGTGATTCTAATGGCTCCATGTAATATGAAACAAATGCTTGCTTGTCTTACAAAAGGACTAACTTTTATACAAGTCATTAGTGAATTGCTTTTCTCAATGAACCACAGTGCAATAAAAGAGTTCAAGTCACCGTTTAAGACCAACAGATAGCTGATTTTCTAAATTACTAGGAGGACTTTTTTTTTTATTCATCACATTTATTTGAGGAAGAAAAGGTACTATTAAAAAAATACTATCTCTCAAGGACCTATGTCACTTTAATATGAAATTAAGGTCAAAATTTCATTAGTGAAAGAATCTGAACATTTCATTTTTTTACTTTTTCATAATTACCTATCAAGACAGAAGACAAAAATTTTGTCATCTAGTCTGTCTTCTCTCTCTGGTTTCATGGAGTCTGAAATAGACATTTATACATTCACATGTTCTATGTATTATGCGTTCAATTTTCTCAGAATCAAGGCATGGAGTTTATACTATGATCTGAAAAAGGCCAAGCGTATTAGAGGTGAACTCCATGTAGATAAATGAGAGTAGTATGCGGCCAGCAGTAGCCACTGCTGAATCCAGCTCTGCCTGTCCTTTCTTCCCAAATGCTCTCTGGGATGGTATCTCCCAGCAGCACTTCTGCTTCTCTTTCTTTTTCAATCAGGAAGCAGGCAGAATCCTTTCAAGTGGAGACAGACATGAAAAACTCTAGCAAATTCTCCATTGGTACAGCAAGGAAAGACACATTCTAGATAACATCTAAGAAGTAAGTAGAAGTAATAAGATAAAAACCTAAAAAATAACTTTCATTTCAGGTCATTTTGTGATTTTTCTTTCTTTCTTTTTTTATTATAAAGATGTGGGGTACAATTCAGAGTTAGGTATGCAAACATTGATTATGCAGGTACATTTTGTGATTTTAATTGTATAGCTCAAAGAACTTCCAAACGAGGGTCAATTGCCACTATACTCTGTGAGGTTGGGCCCATTCAGGGTGGTATCAGAGGGAGAGCGGGAGGGGGAGGCAGAGAGAGCCAGTCATGTTAAGTCTCAGTTCCAATGGGAGTAGAGAATAAAAACTGAATTCACATTGATATCTAAACATGCAAGAAGTGCTTACCTAGTTAGATTATAGTTTAAACATACTCACTAACTACATTCAATGCCAAAATGAAGTAGTGTCTATTAAGAAAATCATATAGAATGGGGAGTGTCAAGAAAAGTCTTGGCCGGGCTCAGTGGCTCAGCCTGTCATCCCAGTACTTTGGGAGGACGAGACAAGTGAATTGCCTGAGCCTACGGGTTCGAGACCCACCCAGGCAACTTGGTGAGATTTCATCCCTACAAGAAATAAAAAAAAATAGCTGGGCATGGTAGTGCGTGCTTATAGTTCTGGCTACTTGGAAGGCTGAGGCGGAAGGATTGCCGGAGCCCAGCAGGTAGAAGCTGCGGTGGCCAGGAGCGTGCACTCCAGTTTAGGGGACAGAGTGAGACTCCAACTCAAAAAAAAAAAAAAGAAAAAGAAAAGTTTTTAGGGACACCTTCAGACTTTTCTTGTACAGAATCTTAAACAACTTAGGTTTTAACTACTGTATTGGGGTTCCCTAAGACCAGTCCCAGGATCAGTGAGACTTTCAGGATTCAGCACATGGTCATCTTCACAGTGAAGACTTACTACAGAGCAACATCAGCAAAGGGCAAGCATGAATGGAGCAAAGTCTAGAGGCAATCAGGTGTGCACTGCCAAGAATATTCTCTCAAGAGTCATATAAGATGCACTAAATTCCTCCGACATTGAATTGTGACAGCAGGTATGAGGTGCTGTCTACAAGGGAAGCTCATTAGCAACTCAGTGTCCACACAGTTTTTATTGGGAGTGGTCATATAGGTACCCTTTGCCTAGCAAGGACTCCAAGAAGGAAAGCAGATGTTTTACATAAAGCATATTATTTGTACAACTTAGGGAAAATGAGCTACTCTTTTCTCAATTAGGAAATGATGGGAACACTCCCAAAATCCAAGTTCCTAGATGCCACGAGCAGTGTCAGGACTATGTTAACTGGTTTTTATATACTCCTATCCATTGTTGTTTCAGATCTGCATTCCCACTGCCATCCCACACAAAAGCAGATTTTTATAACGGTGGTTCTAGACAGTCTTAAGCTCAGCTCTGCTACTCTATCCAGGAATGGGTGGGTAGGTGGAAGACAGAAGAGGAACGCCTGTCTGTATTTGAGAATAGGGAGGTGATTTATTAGTGCCCTCTACAGTGTCAAGTTAGGCTGAGTTAAAAAAACATTACTGACAACTTAGTCTGTACTTAAGGGGGAAAAAACCCTACATTATAAACTACCCAATAATAGATACACAAGATTAAGACTCATAGAAGCTAAGGGACCATGTTAGCATAGCAGGTAGCAGAGTATCCATTCAAATGAGTATTTAATATACCAAATGTTATTTATTAGAAGGTGTGACTAATAGTTCCCCCAAAGAACAGCTTTTGTGGTTCCTTTCAAAATTCGTATCTAGTAACAAAAATCAATACTGGGATGCTAACAAATCTCTTGTTTTGATTTTGTATTTAAATAGGGTAGAAAATCCTTGTTGTAGTCTGAAACTGGGTTGTATATCTTGGCCTACAAATATGACATATTCTACTTATTCATGGCAACATGCTAGAATCATGCGATGATTTAGGAGGGGGAAATCCGTGCAGCATTTTGTTTAAAAGCCAATCCACCAACTACATGTAAAAAGTCTACAAAAGGACAACATTTCCTGAAGCCCTATGGCAAGGAAGACACTGACCTTTAGATCTAACTAACGGGCTATCATAAATACGCATTAAAGAGAGAGAGGTACACTATTAATTTGGCTCCAGTGAAAAATAACAAATACTGCTTACCGAGCACTCACTATGTGCCAAGCACCAAGGGAAAAAGCACTTCATGTACATGACCTCACAGAGTTCCTCCACCATTCAGCGCACCCATGAAGGCGGGAACCTTCCTACCAGTGAGAGGAGAACAGCGAGCAAATACATGCAGGATTCTTCTGTTTAGGTTTCTGGTTTGCATAAGAGCACCCCTGTTGAGGAGAGACACGGCAAAAGAAAACACATTCCTTCCAGTTCACATGGGGGGAGGCAAGTGCGGAGACCTTACATTCTCTTGTGAGTAACACCACTAATGAAGAAAAAATCCTTATTTAAGTTAAAACAGAAACAAGAAATTAGAGAGTTAAATAGAAGCCAAAACACACCCGGTGCGTTATTTCCTCTCTCCCTTAGGGTATTAGTCAGAATTCAGTATCATGAACTAGCATGTGTCCCGACATGTGCCATCATGCTCGCCTACTGCATGACCTTCCTCCCTCTCCACAAGCGTCTCGTGCTCACACGTAGCTAGAAAAGAAACAAGAGATTCAGCAACGCCTATGAATCCCCACCGAGGGTGTCCGTTAGAAACAACGTTCTGGGGGTTTCCAGGCCTTTGTAAGTAGGGGTCTCAGGTCACAGGTGTTGTGTTTGTTTTCTGTGTCTTTAGGGTAAAGCTCTCTGCAAAGGATTTTACTGAGGATGGGGGGTGAGATTTGAAGGCTCTGGGCAAAAGGAAACATGGTGGTCTTTGATCACTCCAAGCCAACTAGGAAGAACACACCTATTTGTAAAAGTGCCTGATCCGAGAACATTACGGTTCTCCACAGAAACACAAGCAATGCACAGCAGGAGAATGGGGACTCAGGACCTGGGCCCCGAGGCACCCACACACATAGCAACAAATAAAACATCAAGCAAACAGCAGCTGCCCTGACATACAGGAAAGACGGAGGTTGGTTTTCAGATCTCATGTTGGAGAGAACAAAGACATCCCAATTAATCACAAGCCAGTCAAGCGGAAAGTTGGGGCTTATGAACCTTATCAGCAAATAGAATGAAAAAATCATGGCAAATGCATATATTTTGGCATATGTTTTTCATGTCTATAAACCACAGATTGTACAGTCTTCCTAACAGCCAGGGCTGCCAGCTACATTATCCTTTTCTAAAAGGGCTTTGAGGAAGAAAATGAAAGGAAATGGAGTAAAAACATTTCCATTTTACATACACAGAGAAAGAGCACACACAAAGTGAGCAGACTGTTGTCAGGTAAATTCTCTTTTTTTTTCCTGAAAGAACATTCTGATACAGATTTTTGACAAACTTAAAATCACCTAATTAATATAAAGTTAATAGCATGTCTCACAAAGCTAACGCCAAGTCATGTTACAGAAAAGTCATAGTTCAAAAGGCAGCGACATAATACAAAATTGGAGGGAAATTCAGTGAAAGAACAGTGTTATTACAAAGCACTGACTAACAGGAAACACGGATAAGCTCTGGTTCTAAGACTCTTGAAATTCTCCCTTACCTGAAATAAGGAGGGGCAGAATGGAATAGAAAAACACATAAAAATACAATACAATATCATCACCAAGTCTTTTACTTACTACCGTCCATGTGACTACCCTGAGCCTTAGTTTCCTAGCTGTGAAACAAGGATAGAAATCCACAACTTTTAAGGCTATTATTAGAATCGAATTAAGTCACATAACAGACTTCGAGAATCACAGCAGCCACTCAGAAATGGTTGCTCATGCAGATAGGTGTGGTCTCAGCATAAATCCAAGGATTAGCCAAATTTTTGATCCTACATCTAGAAATCTGACTGTACAATGTGATCTATCAAGACAGCATGTAAGACAGTATACAGTAAGTGCCATAACCAGCTTAAGGATAAAGGTCAAAACATTTAAAAATTATATCAATTTTTTTTAATTACTGGAAAAACTATACTTTGATCAGCAAAGGTTCTCTTGGTTAGAGGTAAAGCATGCAAAGTTAAGATGCTTTCTCATAAATAATAGGATACATTTTCTTAATATTATACATGTAAATGCCACTCACTTGAATCACTGATAAGTCTTTAAAAAAATTAACCATTCTCTCCCTCAGTTGATCTGTTTGTAGGGGGAGGGGGTATGTGAGTGTAGGAACATTCACATGCAGAGAAACCAGGCTCTTCCATGTTCTTAATAAAAGTATGGCAGGAATCCGCTCCTGCTTCTCCAGATGTACAAGGACAGAACTTCCTCCACAAACCAGAGAAGCCTCTTGAACGAGGATTTACGATGCGATTAGAGCCAAATATCTCAAAAATGAAGCAATCACATAGGTTATTTTGTAAATATTTTATTAATCCACTAAGAGCCTCCTAAGTGAGGCCTCACAGATACTTAGATTCTTAATCTGCTATTAATAAACGTTTCAATCCAGCGCCTGCATTCCAATGACTCAGGCCTACACAGCGGTGGGGTAGGAGGGGGTTGTAAGGAGGTTTCAGGTATCACAGGTGCAACTCCCTGTCAAGACACAGAGCCCAACGACATGTTGCCTTCACCAGGGACTGCTCGCTCCAGTGATTCAAGGAGGTTACAAAAGTGCAACAGGCCTTGATGTCAGCTATGTGGTTTTACATACCTACTATGTCAGGGGCTCTTGGCCTTCTGGGGAATTTATTCAGATATAGGAGCCATTTCTTTTCTAACAACATTCTCCACCTGCCACTGAGCTGGAAGTCTGCTCACTTCTCATGTGCCTGTAGTTCACAAATGCCGGCAATGTTCTCTTCGGTCCAAAAGTAAACAGGGTCTTGCTTCTGCTTCCTAACAACTAATTTCTATAATGCCTTTCCTTGATTTCATTCGCATACCTCCCGTTGTAGACATACAGTTACAAGATAAATTCAGAGCCGCCTGGCTTTCATCACACGCACTTCCTATTAACATTTAATGAGTGTCCATGGGCAAGTCTATGGATTGCTTTTTCCTCTCCTGCTCCCTCAGAAGTCCTCCTGCTGTCTCTGAGCTAACCCAGGATTTCTTCACTCACGTTATTTTTTATAACTCGAAACCATCTCCATTCACCAGCCAAAGAAAAAAGTTATCCATGCCAGTTGGAACATGGCATGCCAACATCAATTCAATTTTGGCTTTATTATAAGAATTAATAAAGTGATCTATCTAAGAACAGTTCAGGAGCAACCTCCTGAGATTTTGCCAACTTTTATACTGAGATAGAGGCATCCACACCTATACCTTCTCTACCTTCTCCAAAGTTGGAATTAAATTTTTGCCTTTCAGTGTAAACTGGTATAAAGAGGAAACCAAGAGCAATTCCTTTACCTCCTGTTGGCAAAATGATTAACACTGAGAGTCAAAACACTATGCTGGGAGAAAAGTAAGAGAAAAACAATCCATCGAACACCTTAAAAACCCCTGTCTAATAGAATGTGGTAAACTTACACAGGAAGGGTTTTAGTTATAGAATACTTAAGAGCCAAGTGTCTTCCAGCTTCTCTTTTGCAATGGAAATGAGGATGAAAAAGAGACCATGTCATCAATCTGTGATAGATTAAAAGAAAAGGTCACAGGAAAAAAAAAGGAAACATTAAAATGTGGGCACAGACCACGGACACTTCTCCAAGGAAGACATACAAGCAGCCAACAAACATTACCAATCATCAGAGAAATTGAAATCAAAACTACAATAAGATACCACCTCACACTGGTCAGGATGGCTATCATTAAAAAGTCAAAAAACAACAGGTGTTGGCGAGGCTGTGGAGAAAAAGGAATGCTTCTACACTGTTGGTGGGAATGTAAGCTCCCACTCTGCAAGCGTCCATCCTTTGCGGAAAGTAGTGTGGTGTTTTAAAAGAGAACTAAACATTGAGCTACCATACGATCCAGCAATGCACTTCTGGGAATATACCTAGAGGAACATAAATTGCTCTACCAAGAAGACACCTGCACACATATGTTCACTGCACCACTACTCACAATAGCGAAAACATGGAATCAACGCAGATGCCCATCAAAAGTAGATAGGATAAAGAAAATGTGGTACATATATTAAATGGAGTACTATGCAGCCATAACGAAGAACAGACTCATGTCCTTTGCAGCAACATGAATGCAGCTGGAGACCATCATTCTAAGTGAACGATTGCAGAAACAAAAAACTGAATACCGCATGTTCTCACTCACAAGCGGGCACTAAACATTGGGCACGTGAGCACAAAGGCAGCAACAACAGATGCTGAGCACTGGCTAAAGGAGGGAGGGAGGGAGGAAGGATAAGGGACTGGACATCAAGTCCACTACTGGGGGAGAGAGCTCGCTAGAAGCCGAAATCTCACCTCCACACAATTTACTCATGTAGCACATCCTCACATGCTCTCCACAACTCTAAAATTAAAAAAAGTAAAGGTCATTTGCTCCTTTAGTCCTTACTCCTGATCGCTACATCCTCCTTCTTTGCCAAAAAAAAGTCTTCTCCTTGTTCTTTGTTTTCATCCATAATGTCCCAGTTATTTAGCATTATCTCCCTTTTGTGTTTCAGATCCCTGACGGCATGACTTCAAGTCTCCTCCCTTTTTCCATTCTTGTTTGAGCTCCTACTTTTACACCCAAATTTCTAGGCCCGTCTTTCTCCTTCTCCTGGACTTACCTTGTTTAGGGTATGACCATTTCCCTCAGAACCTACCCATTTCTTTCCTTTCTCGCCTACTCCATTGGCCTCTCTCATTCCATTTTCACTCCTGAAAGCAGTGTTCTTTTATTTGATCACTCATTCCATTTTTGTTTAAAGGAAGAAAGACTGTTCTGAAAGGTGTGCAGTGAGAGTAACAGAAGCTAAGCGTGTACTAACTGTAACAGGAAACATGCATCATTTCATGGAAAATGAAATAACAATAAACTTCAGGCGACTGAACAAGGGTGAATGAGAAGATGTTCTGACGTCACTTTGTAAGGTTTAAAAAAAATGACAACTTGAAATTTTGCCACTGTGAGCCTATCAGTATCTATTAAATCCCTTGACTGACCTATCCACATGTTCTCAAAGTTATTTCGCTGCACTGACAAAATTAGAATTAAATTCCCATCTGTCACAAATGAGGGCTACATGTCAGCAATGACAGGTGAGTATTCCCTAATTCCTCCTCTAAGTACATAATTCCTAACTCAAGAACACAAAAATAAACAGTCTAAAAGTGGGATGGGGGCATACAGTAGAACCTAATACCAGCTGACAACTCTTTAAGATCCTCAAATAAATAAATACATTTTCTCCCCAAGCTGATGTTCCGATGATAGGCACTGGACCGGCATGGCTCACAGGCCAACGTCTGGGCGTCTGCTCCAGTTGTACAGAGCCTGTGCGCCATTCAAGTGACTAAGGCCATTTAAATATTACCTGTGTATTTTCAAAAATGTATCTACTTTTCCTTTTTTCTTGGAATATTTTGAAATAAATACTTCAATTTTTGTCTCCGTATTTGTTCTCTGTAACTATATCATTACATGGTATGACTCAATTATTTTTTCAAAATTCAAACAATATCTTTTCAACTCATCAATCTCTAAAAAAGTTAAACCAATCTCGCTCTCCTTTCACAAGTCTTCCATCAAGATGGGTGATATGCATGTCTCAACTATGAACTACGAACTACATGCTTATACCTGTCTATATAATGAAGATATGATTTTTTTAAAAATAAAAAAATCTAGCTGGGTGTGGTGGTATGTACCTATATCCCAGCTCCTTGGGAGGCTGAGGGGGAAGGATTGCCTGAATCCAAGAGGTTGAGGCTGCTGTGAGCCATGATAGTTGTGATCATGCCACTACACTTCAGCCTGGGCAACAGAATGGAGACTTTGGCTTGAAAATGCCAAACAAAACAAAAACAATTATTGTGGTCAAATTTGCATACTGGCTGAATATCATACTCAAACTATATACATGTACTACTATACTAACATATAATACATTAAATTATGTGTATGCTATGCACATTATAAGAAAATTATAAGATAAAGAAAAATACATAGAAATTCAACATTTTCTTCATATATCTCAATGGATTATCTAAACCAGCCACCTAAAACCACTCTACTTAGGAGGTAACTGGCACAGAGTATAAACTCAAAACGTCTTTTTCTGGATAACAAGGTCCTTCATGAACTAATGTTTGGCTACCTGCCTAGCTTTATCTCCTGTGTATCTTTTTATGCTCTGGCAATACTGATTCATAAAATCCTGGAATACACTATCACTTCTCACTATTCTATGCTTTAGTGGGGGCTGTTCTGTTAGCCTGGATGGGATACTCTGTTCCTTGGACACACCTACTCTCGTCTTTTGAGTGTCACCTCAGATGTTACCTATCTCTTTTGGAAAGTTTTCCCTGACTGACCAAGACACACTTAAAGACTTCTTTCCTTATTAATGTAACAGTAGCAACATCTTACATTTTTCTGAACATCTGCTTCCACCAAGTATTCTGCTAGGTATTTTGTATGCAGTATCTTGAATAATTTCTCCCAACAACCACTAGAAGGAAATTACTATTATTATCTCCATGCTGAGGCTTAAAAAGGTAAAAAATCTTATTCAAGGTGACAAAGCCAAAAGAAAGGTGAGATATTTAGGCTCAAATCTGACCCCAAAGTGCATATTCATATACCTCTACTTGTCCACATCTCCAATAATACAAACATCACAGACGCACTATAACTGTCAGTTTGCATGATAACAGGAACAGTAACTTTTCACCTTTATATGCAAAGCACTAAGCACACAGCAGGCTCATGAAAATGCTTGCTGAATGAATATATCTAGCTAAAAATCTTGCATTTTTAAATTAATTATGAGCTTTTCAGCTTGTGTGCTTTGGAACATTACATCTGTGTGTGCTTTTTATATTTTAAACACTGTTAATGAACTATGGGTACTGTATATGATTAAATTTTAGCTTTCCAGGAATAAAACTTGCTTTCACTTACTGCAAGAAGGAGCTCTGAGAAAGAGGATGTTGAAATTGAATTAATGATTCTCTAGGAGTCGGTAAGGATTCATTCTAAAGGCCTCACAAACACTATATTGTCCTGCACTGTCACAAAGGGAAAGAACTCTAGGACAGAACAGGTCCATAAGCTCACCCCTTTTCCATCTTTCCTCTCCTCCCTCTCCCAGTTTCTGGGGCAAAAGTGGGAGGGGGGCGTGGAGAGACAGGGTGAGCGTGAAAGTGATTTGGTAGGTAGACAGAAAAGATGGTGACAGGCTCACATGAGATGCCACTTTGCATTTGTTTGACAAAGACAGAATGACAGAAATTAGGAAAAGCTGAGATCTAAGCTTTCGATGCACGTCCTGACAGCTTTACCTTTACCCTAGGTTCTTGAGTATCTCTGCTCTCTTCTACTAGACTGTGTGCTCTTTGAGGACAAAAATTCATGTGAGGTCACTTGGCTAAGTCACCTTCCATCGCCCTCCGGTCTGGTTCTTCAGTTTCCTCAGTCCTAAACCAGCTTCAGTCTTCAAATATAACGAAACTCCTGAAATGCAAGTACGGTCCACATCTTGTATTCCTTCTTCTTTTGACATCTCTTAGGAGCAAAGACTGTTCTGTGGAATGTTAGACACACATAGTATGCCAGGGGACACGTGACAGAACTCAGCCTTTGGAGGCTCAAATGAATATTAAATGAAAGGGTAACATGGGAAGTTAGGAGAAACAGCTACTTATAAGAGGAGAAATATTAAAAAATCTAGTTTTGATTATGAGGATATGGATTTATTGATGGTGCTATTCAGAATCAGAAGTCAGTGGACATTTGAAAATGCAAGCTGGGCTCGGTGGCTCAGCCTGTAATCCCAGCACTTTGGGAGGCCAAGGCAGGTGGATTGCCTGAGCCCACAGGTTCAAAACCAACTTGGACAACTTGGTGAGAACTCACCTCTATAATAAATTTTTAAAAAAGTTAGCTGGGCATGGTAGCACAGTCCGGTAGTTCCAGCTACTTGGAAGGCTGAGGTGGAAGGACTGCCAGAGACCAGCAGGTCGATGCTGGGGTGGCTATGAGAATGTCAATGCACTCCAGCCTAGACAATGGAGTGAGATTCCAACTCAAAAAAAAGAAAAGAAAAGAAAAGAAAATGCATAACTGTTGTGCAGAAGGAACATGGAAGCACGGAACCGGATGTGGGTCATCCACAGAGGCAGCATCTATAGCTGTGCCAGAGTTTCAAGTCAGATCTAGACAGAAAAAAGACAACAGTGGTGAAGCATGCACATCTAGGAGACCACTTTGGAGTTGGGCAAAATATAAGGGGAGCAAGTCAGAGGGGTCCTATTTCTTTCCCTGTGAGGTGTTTTCAGTGTACAGGAAGACAGAACAGCACTTATCACAGTGAACACTACATCTCTGCAGTAGGAAGAAACTATTCTGGACAGCATTATACAATGGAATGTCACAGACTAAGAGTCAGAAGAATTCAGATGATTTAACAATGGACAGAAAGGGATCCCATCTTTTTCCCTTATGGGGCTCTAATGAGAAACAAATCTGAAAATGTTTTTAAAAGGTGACATTGGCTGGGCTCAGTGGCTCAGTCTGTAATCCTAGTACTTTGGGAGGCTGAGGTGAGGGATTGCCTAAGCTTGCAGATTCGAGACCAGCTCGGGCAACTTGGCAAGACAGCATCTCTACAATTAAAAAAAAAAAAAATTAGCCAGGCAAGGTAGCACATGCCTGTAGTTCTGGCTACTTGAAAGGCTGAGGTGGAAAGATCACTGGAGCCCAGCAGGTTGATGCTGGGGTGGCCGTGAGAGTGCCACTGCACTCCAGTCTGGGCAATGGAGTGAGACTCCAACTCAAAAAAAAAAAAGAAAGAAAAGGTAACACTGCCACACATATATATGTTAAGTGTTTAGAAGAGTTAACGCTTCTAAATAAAAGATGAACAGAAAGTATATTTTAAAATATAAAAATAAAAAGTCAACTATTTCTAGAGTAGATCCTAGTTCAACCACTGTCAAAGCAAACTTGGGCAGTCAGTTCACCTCTCTGTGCCCCGATTTAAATTTCATTCCTGATTATCTAATAAAGATACAATGGTGATTAAGTACTCACAGTGTTTTCAGGTCCACGGGGCAATGTCTTACCACTTAGGGGGCAGTCATGAGATATCAGAGCTTGTCTGAATAATTTCAAAAGCTGTGTGATGTTTCTCCAAATTCTCTGGGTCTTTGATACCAAAGATAAACATACAAGATACTCAACTCTTGACTGAAGTAGCATTCGCTTTCAAGTTCTAAGGGAACTATAATTTATAACTGCACTAACAGAATGCACAATAATCAGTTATAAAAATTAAGCAGGTCTTTTTTTCCTAAGTGAATAAAAGTTAGGTCTCTGCACCCTAACTTAAAAGAACACCTCCCAGGAAAAAAGAAATTAATGCCACATACAAATTATTATGTGTTACTTTCTTTAAGATCATTCATAATGTGGTAGAAAGAGGGACATTTAGGAACACTAGACATGAAAACAGGCAAAACACCGTCAGGACCCGAGCAGAGGAAGGCATGGATTCAAGGTCTATTTGGAAGGCTGGTGCAACAGTATTTACCTAGAAGGCTGATACCCCACTATTTTTTTCTCTCTCTTTTGTCATTGAGAAAGAGAATAACATGGAAGATGAATTCTAAATATTGTAGCCTGGGTGTCTTCCAGGTATGTGTTGGTGGGGTGAAAGTTTGGAGAAAAGTGATAAATATACTGAGGAGAAAGTGTCTCAGCAACACTTTGTTTTAAAAATTGCCTTACTGACTCCTAGTTCATCTTCATATAGTTTTAGAACAGAAAAACACAAAGTGTTTTAATTACACTTGAAGTTTTCTTGAAAAATTTAAATGGGTATAACCTTTATAGGAAATGATACGGCAATTTCTCAAAGAGCTAAAAATCGAACAACCATTCAATCCAGCAATCCCAAGACTGGGTATATAGCCAAAGGGAAAGAAATCATTATATCAACAAGACACCTGCACATGTATGTTTATCGCGGCACTATTCACAATAGCAAAGACATGAAATCAACCTAAGTGTCCGTCAACTGATGACTGGATAAATAAAATGTGGTAAAAACATACCATGGAAACTACTCAGCCATGAAAAAGAATAATACCATGTCTTTTGCAGCAACTTGGATGGAACTGGAAGTCATTATCCTAAGTGTAGTAAATATCTCAGAAGCACAAAGTCAAATACTGTATGTTCTTACTTATAAGTGGGAGCTAAGCAATGGGTACATATGGACAGAGTGAAATAACAGACATCTGGAGACTCCAAAAGGTGGGAGGGTGGGAGGGCAGTGAGGGTCGAAAAAACTCTCCACTGTGTATAATGTTCACTACTCATGTTATGGGTACACTAAAAGCCTGTATTTCACCACTACACAATATATTCATGTAAGAGATCTGCACATTTATCCTCTACGTGTATAAAAATAAAAATAAATTTAAAATGATAGCTGGTAAAAAATGTACATACTCAGTGACTATTTATCCCAAGGCCAAGTTATTCAAAGAAGAAATATTCGCTATACTAATTCTAGTCTCCCAGTCACTAAGAAAACCTATGATGAACACTACATGGTAGGTCCATCTTGGTAGCATTCTATTAAAATGAACCCAGAATGGCATTGAAACAAAAGAACTTCAACCAGACTTCTCTGTCCAAGCTTCAACATCAAAACAGAACTATACAGAGCTGCACAATTAGAGGATACCATGCCTAGTAAGAACTGAGCAAATATAAGAAATAGGTGTCTGGAACCCTTCATCCCTTTGGGTATACTGTATAAGTAGAGCTACCATGGTGAGCTCCAAGAAAGCTATGGTCTTATGAAAATAGCAGAGAATCTATTAAATTTAAGAAGATATGGACATTGGGTTGCATTTTTCCAAGGTATAACATTAGGGAGGGCTAATCTGCCTCTACTAATAAAAGAACATACCGCACACATAACATAGGATTCTGAACACACCTGTGTTCACATGTGCACGTTATATACCTGCCTCTTAGCCTAAACAGGGTAATGATTTTTTAAAAATAAGTATGTCAAAAGTTATTTCAGAACTCACAGTATGTTGCCATGGTGCATGCTGCTGCAAAGAAAAAGCTAATGGGCTCTCTACTTAATGTGATTAGAGCCATTATTGACATAATGCCAGGAAGACGCAAAACCATTAGCATTACACTACAGCTCACTTAAGCATCCACTCAGATTTAGTATTTGATCCACAATTTTAATTTTGTTCTGCTCTATTCAGAGCTGCATTACACAAAATGCATAATTAAAAGCTGCTGTGATTTTCTCTACTTCTCAAATTAAAAACACAGCAAACATTTGTAGTTCTAATCCACTAGAAATTAATAAATCAAATAGTGTCTTTTATCCTCTTTCCTCCATGCAATTCAGATTGTAGGTTGGGAATACTTTTGCCTGCAACAGAATACGCCACAGAAGGAGTGGCTGCTCGAAGAAAATAAAGTCCCCAAACTGCCTACTGGAAGGGCAAGTGAGGACCTGGAGGGCCTAGCGGCAGCCATAGCCTTTATAATCCAAGCTTTAAGCCAGAAGGGCTTTCGGCAAAGAAAAATTTTAATCAATTCACCATAAATCTTTTTGATGCATTTTCCTTCATTAGCTCACTTTGTCAAGCATACACATGCTCCTAATTTAATTTAATCAAATGCACCACGTCTTTCTGTCAACAGTGAAGCAATTCCCATGTCCAAAAGATGTCCTATCAACTCCCTACCCAGAGCAGCCTGGAAGGGAGGCTGCTGAGAAAGAGCTTTGCTTTATCCACCATTAAAAAACTACAAGGGCTTTCCCCAAAAATCTGCCGTCAAGAGCTGAGACACCGACACCATTCCTAATTCTGTGGCTACTCGAAGCCTTCATCACTCGAAATAATGGAGGATTATTCACTGCAGTACAAACGATACATCCTCCCCTGTGGAAGATAATCCTAGGGAAGTTCGAGAAGGTTTATGAAAAATAGTTGCAGAGCAGAGAAGGCAAGTGTGACCCTAACCTGAGCCCCTACACAGCCCTTAAGTTTCTGCTCTACACACCTGAGATTCTCCCGTTAGACCCCTGTGATCAGTTCTTCCAGCAGGCTGTGCTTCTCTGGTCTGTAAACCCCCCCCCCCCCCCCCCCCCC
>NW_007051985.1:281105-385043 GCF_000164805.1 Carlito syrichta | reverse complement strand
GGGGTGGGTGTGGGTGTGGGTGTGTGTGTGTGTGTGTGTGTGTGTGTATTTTTTTTTTAAAGCATAATGAAGCAAAGATTTGGAGATGCACAAAAACCTTCCAGTTTGTGGGTTTTATATGTGTCTGTGGTAGAGACAAGATCCAGAAAAGACAAAAAGTTGTGGAAGCTCTCAAGAGGAGCCCCAGTATTCAATTAGAACTTAAATACGAATGTCCCAAACCACCAAGTTTCTCTATTGGGGTAGACAAGGAGAAGGCAGGAAGAAAAGAAGCAAGACAGAAAAAGACCTTCCCTGACGAACAGTCAAAGTATTATGCAGTTTCAGAATGCTCTAATTACCTTTAGGGTAATTAAAATTAGCTTTTAATGACAAATATTCCTCAGCAAAGATGTGACAAGGAAATTTAAAGAAAAACAATTTTCCTGAATAAACAAAGAGTATAAAACATTTAAGCAACAGCCAAGGCCACCTCATTAAGGTAGTTATTAATGTCAAGTTTAAACACCTTTACCAAAAAAGGGGGTTATTTTTCTAGTTTCTCTTGATTTGTTACGTAAGCTTATCTTTACATTTTCAGCTCTCTGTGCTCATGAAACATAAACTGCATTAGACTACATTCAATATAACTAGACTATTTCCTTATTACTTTAAATAAATACGTTTTAAAAATGTGTATGGAGAAAAATATGTATCATATATCAGTGTATATTTTCCTTTCAGCTTTAACATACAAAATTTTAATTTTCATAACAAATTAATGTTGGGGCAACCCCTTCGGGTTCCCGCCCACTGTGGGAGCTTCTCTGTCCTCTCAAAAAAAAAAAAAAAAAAAATCAATGTCTATATTTCTTTGTATCATAATCCTGAATTAAGAGGTGTATTCCCTTGCATGCTTCCAAAAGGACAGGCAACCTTAGAGGAAACTTGGAAACTTCCTTGAGCGCCTACCTCAGAGCTGACTCCCAGAACAAAGAGGATACTCTGCTCTGGGGGAAATAGGACCCTTCATTTACATTTCTCAGCACATCTTTTGTCTTTTGGTAGGTGCTTGGGAACTATGTTTCCCCTTAGAAAAAGACTTGTGTGAGCCCCTGTATCCTTCTTTGTCCAGCAAACAGATGACAGGAGTAATCTGGCAGAAAAAAAAACAAAACCCAACTGTAGCTGGCTCGTTACATTAGGAGGTACTTCGTTTCATCATTTCATGGCTCTGCTGTATGTCTTTCCTTTCACTGAGCTAAAATTTGCCTTCCTATAAATTTTAGTCCTCTGAGGCATTAACGAAAGCTTCCTGGTCCATGTGGAAGTCCTTACAGATGGGGAGGAGATTCCACTCTGGCAGGCTTTTCTCCAGACCAAACACTGTCAATGTCTTCCAATGATCCCCCCCCATGATCCATCTCCAGACCCTTCACCACCCTGTTTACTCCTGGTGGTCACACTCTGATTGTTCAATTCTCCTCATACACTGTGGTACTCAAAATCAAATGCAAAATTCTGGATGTGATCTGAGAAGAAGAATTCATAATGTCACTATAACTCTGTTGCTAACAAGCAAATGAGCTTTTTCTTTGAAAGGCACATGACATTAATAACACAAAATATAAACGTTTTCAACTTAATATTTATTCCATGAGGTTTTAAAATGCTGCCCTTTTTTAGATGCCACCTATAACCCAATTTCTGATCTTATTTTTCAAATGAACAGTGTTAATGTAACAGAATATTCAGCTTAAACACATCTTTTAGCACAAATTATAAGATGAAAGGACTGTTAGATGTAATAAGTACAGATCATCTAACGTACAGATGCTTATTAGCTTCAGAACATGTGAGCTTGACATTAACCATATAGCTGCTGGAAAACTCCTCTAGGTCACAAAGGAATGCCACTGTGTAATAGCGCCATGAAATCGAAATATCTGTGGCCCCCTGCATTCTCCTCTCTCTCTCAAAGATCCTCCAGTTCTCACTAAAGAAGCGAGACCTTGATATTAAAACAGATGACTGGCACAACATGGGAGTTCCATTCACAAAAAAACAAAATGATTCCAAAAAAGAAAAAGTGGGTGGTTAGAAATATATCCTCAAGTTAGTCTAAAGTGGGATTTTAGAGGGTGGGCTCATGTGAGGATTTCACACCACTTCAACTGCCATCTCTCCTGCCAAAGACTACAGTGCCTAGGAATAGTCTTCAAGTTTCAAAGAGGTTCATTTTCTCTTTGGTGACAGAAAGCTGTAAGAGTCCCCCCACCTCCCCGCCCCAAATTTTACTGTTAAAATTTTCAAATCCACAGAAAAGTTGGAAGGATTGGACAGTGAGCGCCCATCTATCTACCATCTAAATTATACAATTTTATTTTATTTGCTTGCAAGGTCTTTTTACGTCTCATTGATCAGCATGAGACAACAGTTATAATTTACAGCATCGGGGGAAGGTTCCTGATATCACTGGGTCAGCATTCATTTATAAAGTACAGATATAAGCATTCCAAGTGCTTCATTTAGGCAAACAGAATCTTACTTGTATTTAAGGTCTAACTTCTTTATGTACTCTGGGTAAAATATCTGCCAGATTATTTATCTGTTTATTTTAACAGTACAGCACAAAAACAGTAGAATGTTATCTGTAATAGCTTGACCTTTGGAGGAACACTTACTGTTGACAGTCCCCACATGTTTCTAAAAACTTGAAAATTATTTGCAGTCGGCTTGGGGTCCTCCACGAATCAGCTTAAAATTATCATAATATACATATAGCTGCTGATTCTATGTGGCAAGTACCATCCTAGCAAATGCTTTGCATATTTTAGTTTATTCAACACATGTAATATCTTCATTAAATAGGTGCCATTATCACTTCCATTTTAAAGATAAGAAACATGGGACACAGAGTCAAGAGCGCCTAACGTGGTACAGGTGGGATTCAAACTTTGGCTTCAAACACTGCACTGCCTTGCTAGGAAACAAAAACAACTCCGTGCCTGACTGAAATCTAGTGTGTTAAGTCATTACCATCACTGTCATGACTGCTAACTTACCAAACGGTTATTTTCATTTCAGAAACTGAAGCAATATTATATCTCAATGAATCTTTTTTGAATCTTTTTGAAGGTTGTCAGTGTGCTTATGAGTAAAAAAAAAAAAATACATGCACAAGGTCTGCTATGGTTATAATATATTTGGAATAGAAAACTAATATATCTACACTGAAAATGAAATTAATGCCTATATACACACACCTACATACAGTTCAACATACAAAAAAGTATGTGTGATCTTGGACAAGTTAATTAACTTCCCTGATCCTATTTCACCTTTGACAAAATGAAAGTAATACTATAATAGCAGTACCAAGTTCACAGGATCATTTGAGAATTTTATAGGATAATCTATGTACCAAAGTTATCTGTAACAGAATAAGGAGTCAATAAATATTAGCTGCAGACATATGTAAAACCCTTAGCACTGTATGTGGCACATGCGAGACACAAAAAAGCTGTAATATTAAAACAATAATATGAGATCAATGTATGTTAATAATAATTAATATTTACTGATGCCATGAGGGGAATGATAGATACATAATTTTTTTTACTGCTTCCAAAAGAACAATTTAAATCTTGGCCAGACACAGTCTTCCAGGAGATTGCATCATAAGGGATATTTCTGATTAAATCAAGATGACTAGTACCACAGCAGATTTACAGAATCATTTGATTTACAAATAAATCAAACTGGTATCAGCACAAGGTCTCTGCCAGCTATTATAGCACACTATGTCAACCCAATAGTGTTGGCAAATACTTAAAATGTACTCTAAATATTGAGATCTATAAACTCAAACTAAGGTGGAAAAGAAAATCTCTTCTTACACTGAACAACACAAGAAGGAATTACGGTCTCCATTTTAACAGTTCAAATGGTAAGTCGGCACTGATGAAGAGGACAGCAAACACTCACTCTAAGACCTGGAGTTCTTCACAGTCACTAAAGGATGACGAGACATGTATTCTTTCTTGTTGAACTCCACAGCTTGCAGACAATTTACAAGTTACTTCTTTTGTATCAGAAAGATCTTGGATCACAAGAATCAAGAAAAGATTCTCTACCTCTCGTGTTTCCAATTTAAATGAATAAATTCAGAGGAGGTAACCTCCACATCATTAAAAACTTCAGACTCCAGGACTCTCTGGCCCAGACTGGGGTCTCAGAGAACAGGGTTGGAGCCACTGAAACCCTTAGATGGCTTTAAGTAAAGAGTCATGCAAAGGTCCAGGGGCTCTCCTTGGCCAGTCCATCAGTCCACTCAGGTGTTACTAACACCCCAACGATCCATCTGACTGGACCATTTAGTCTTTGCAGGTACAAATGGCAATTTGCTGTACATTTTCAATTACACGTATATTTTCTCCACCAGACCTAACAGCATGTAAAACAAAAAAGTGCCATTTGGTACACACAAAGGCACTTACCAGGGCTCAGTGGATCTCAACACCCTGCACTCTGAAAGGATTGACGATGGCGTGATGGGAACGGGACAGGAAATGGACAACTGTGTTTTCCCCTGTTAATAGCATAATGCAACTTTACTGCTTAAAAAAAAAGTCTGCTCTTAATCACCTTGAGCCACTAAGAAAAAAATGCTGCTGAAATCAAAAGACTTTCGTCCTGATACAAGCAACTGACCATGTTTCATTTCCTGACACGCCATTCCCTTCCTTTCATTTCTATTATTTCATTCATCTCAAATTTCATGTATCTGCATGGTTTCCTCAGATACAAGATATAAAGCTATGTGGTTTGGCTGCAAGTGAGCACTCCAGTCCCTAAACAGATGCTAAACAAGACCATATCCCAGTTTTCTTAAATTTCAGCAAAGCGTATTTAGCAATAATTAGTAATGGTTACATGGTGTATACAGCGGTGTATACAGTAGATGCCATGAACCAGGAGGCCATAAATTACCAGAGATGAAAATATTAACTTCACACACCACATAGCTAATTCTATTGTTACTGCAGGATCAAGAACTTTGAAAAGCATCTGCTTTAACTCAAATCCTAACAAATAAACATGCATACACGTCTATTATTTGGAGGGATACTTATTTCTACAATAAAAAAAAGTGTGTGTGGGGAGGGGAAGGAAAGCTGCCCTTGTATGAAATTTCCAGAATGGTTCCTGAGCAAAAGGACTTGAAAGAACCCGTGGAAGACGTCCCCAACTTTCAGACTCCTAAGCATGTATCTTCAAGCATGATCCTACTCTAAAACTTTTCTCTGCCCCATGCATACAAACTACTTTGTAGATGTCTCTGTACACAGTGGGTGCTTAATAAATCCTGGTTGATAAAGATAATGGCGAAAGAAAAATCTGCCCAGAATCACCTTCTGACAACTCTTCTATCCTTCCTGGCTCTCCCAGGAGAAAGTAGTTGTGATTCACTTCTTAAAACGACACCAAGTCTTCTTTTGGCGTGGTGTCAAGTCCCCTGTACACTCAGGCACCTCCCATGACTCTTTCCTCCTGTTAAATTTTGAACAATCGATGCCATTTTACACCTCAGAGCTCAGGAAAGGCAGTACAGAAGCTGGTGCAGGGATGTGACAGAATGTTTTTATTCCACCCCCGGAAAAAAGCTCCCTGTTTTTGACACACTGGAAAATGTACAGCCAGAGAGTGCTCGAGGCGAAGATGCCACCCCAGCCTTACATCTGTCTGCTTTCATTTGTCTACAACTGTGCTTATAGATAAAACAAGCTTTCCAGATGTCATCACAAGCAGGGCTCATATGCTGACTTCACTGAGACACCATTGTTGGCTGCCAACATAACAGAGTTGTAAAACTAAAATATTTAAACTCTGAGCTACTCAACACAACTTTGAATGTCACACAGGATCTTATTTCAGGATTAATTAATGTACACCCCGATAAAATAATCATGTGTTAAAAACAGAGCTGGCTGGCATGCAAGCAGATCTAGTTTTCCTGTTTCCAACTGTTCCAATGGCATACAAGAGCATCATGAAGACATTTCTGAAGGAGAGTGCTTATGTACACACCCTATCAAGCTCTTCAGTTTCAGGTGCCATCTTTCACTATGCCAGGACCTACATGTTCTCATTGTTTACAACAGACACAAGGAACCTAAGACAAACAAAAGCAATATGCCAGGCACAGACTATAAAGACATTTCTACTGTCAGAGGGGAAGGCCAATGACAAGTGATGGGGGAGATTACTAAGAGGCATTGTTATATGCATCCATATGTGAAGCTTGGCTTCAGGCAACCTGGTATCAGGGAGCATGAATGTTTGTTTGAGAACACAATATCCCTGTGGTTATAATTACAACCACTGTACAAAAAGAGGACTGCAGTGGTTTCATAATGCCCCTAAACAAAGAAAAACTCATCACTCCTGTGCGTCCTGAAAATTTCCACACACACACACACACACACACACGCAGTATTTCTGATTTTCTTTTTTCTCTGAACCTACATAACAATTTAGCTTGTGTTGTGAAAATTAAAGGGACCTCAGCTTTGGTCTAAAGGACCGTTCCTCATAACACCAAATACAATGGTTCTGAATTGGAAAAAGAAGCCGAATCACAGTTGGGTACACAAGACCTCCAGATCTCCCACTAACTTGGGCTTTCCTCCTACTCTGGTCAGTCTTTTCTTGCCCAGAATGCATTTCTGTAAACTTGGGTCAGGGGCGTTCATTAAGCATCTGTTACTCAAAAACGTGGTTTGTGGGTCATTCTGGCTTTAGAGGCCAAACCCATCTCATGGCTACAAGCCTTCTGGAATTTCTGCTTAATTTGACAAGAGATCAACTTTGCATTAACCCAGTCAAGGTATCATATACAGTCTGTCAGGGCGGGTCCTATACCCCACTGGGTTCAACTTATGTTGCTGGGGCTTACCAAAAAATAAAAATATAAAAGCATGTTACAAGCATAATCTTTCTCCACCCCTCACTCCTACTCCCCAAGATGCAACAGAATAAAGCATTTACTTGTGATAGCTTTCCAGGAAGGTCATTTATGGAAAGGGAAGAGAAGTCAGTTGCTTATGCTTCCCCATCTTGAATGTTCTCGTCTTCTCTCGAGCTGATCTAGCTCAACCCCTCTAAAAATAAATCATCCCAGAGCACTCAAGATTTCCCTAAAGACTCCAGAGCAGG
The DNA here is from genome assembly GCF_000164805.1 of Carlito syrichta. Classification (NCBI taxonomy): domain Eukaryota; kingdom Metazoa; phylum Chordata; class Mammalia; order Primates; family Tarsiidae; genus Carlito; species Carlito syrichta. Next base: position 377,846 of record NW_007051985.1, on the reverse strand, counting down.
CTTCCTGCTTTGTGTGTTTCCCACTCCTGTACTTGGAGGCTAATGTGTTTTAGGGATGTTTTGTTTTAACGCAAAGAACTCAGTGGAGTCAAAACAACCTGCCCTGGCAATTCATCTGCCTCCAACCATCCTGGCCTTTTCCACTCCTATTTCATCCTGAGAGGAAGAGACCAGTGTAAAAAGAAGACATAGGTGTTAAACTCCAGTCATTGCTACGTGTTAGATTAGCAGCTATACTAAGGTACGAGTAACAATATCCTTCCTGGTTTGTGGGACTTGATGTCCCTCCTTCATTTGGCTAAATTTTTAGGTTGGGGCAGCAAGAATCATTGCTGAAGCACACCTGCACTTAATCTCAATCTTCTCATATCCAAATCCAGATACACCCATTTTTATCATCCTCCCAGCACTATGCCATGTCATCTGAAAGAGTCTTTTCATAAAATTATTGTGAGTGATGCACATACTTAATCTAGCTCTCATTATCAGCTTTTTGGCAAACATACATTCCCACACACATCTGATGATACAGCAGGTTCTAGAATATTGGAGCTAAAGTTTATGTTCTGCTCTTTAAAGCTCTCTTGAGCTTCTATGGGGAGCACAAATTATTAAACAGCAGCCATGTGGGAGACTTTCACGACATCTTTAATCTCATCTTTGCCTTTTAAGTCCAGTGAGGAATCCAGAAGTGACACCTCCTATATCCCCCTTTTACACAGGAAAAGTGATGGGTGACTCAGTTACTTGCTTGCCTACAGGTGAGAAAGTCAGCCCGGGGCTGAGTCGGGTTACTTGAAGATCAACCAGAAGCACAGTCTTGGGGATCAATCAGCCTCTCCAGCTACAGACCAGAGGACATGAATAAGAGCAGTAAGTCTGTTAGCAAGGGAAGAGCCAGCTATGGACACTGAAACTTACTGGATGAGCAGCGCTACATTCAGGTCCGTATTTGAATACAATTGCATTAAAAAATAACCCAATTTAACAATTCAGAAGTTCTGATATCTGTTTTATAAAAATGTATGAGAGACCTAAAAGCCATGGAGAGCCATAACTTTGAGCTGCCTCATTTGTTTCTTTTTTATTACAGTCCTGCACGGTGGGCACCGGCTTTTCACTGAAAAGAGAACATTAAATCTTTATTCTCAACTGTTTTAGCAGAACAATATTAATAGTTGAATATTATTTTGTCTGACTGATAAAATACCATTCAAATAAGACCAAAGAGAGCACTGAACCCCAGCCAAGTCCTATGAGAAAAAAGTGACGAGCTATCTTCAGAAACAATAATTTCTTGTCACTCTAAGATTCCAGTAACATGTCTACTGCTGCGTGAGTCCAAAAGTTGATTTCCTGGAGTGAAGGTGGTGATTCAGAAATACACTGGGTCCCTCTTAATAGGGACAGCAGCTATATGAAATATTCTTTCTCTTCCTTAAATGTCTGTTTGGTCTTTCCTAACGCAGGATCAGTGAGCAAACCAGGAGGAAACCACTTTGTTTCCATGGATATTTTGCCATAGTTGGAGAAACAGGACAAGATTTAAGTTTAGAAGAATGGGTTCAATCCTGGAATATATTAAGACATCAGTATGATTCAACTCAGCAAAAACCTCAATACTACTACTTACGGCCCTATCTTTGTATTTTCTACTCTTTATCTTTGTACTACCCAAACTGAATATCCCATATAGTATACAGAAAGGCACCAAGTCCTCTTATATTTCAGAGTATATGTCACTGCAAACAATTTCAGTGAGGTTCGCTGAAAACCATAGCAATGGTCTTTTCTTGGATTTCCAATTTTCTATCAATTTCACTAGGGATTTTTTTCCCCCACAACCTACTATATATTTTGATATTCCAAATAACATAAAAAATAAAATATTAACAACTCATAAGTTAGGAAGCCTATTTTCTGCTCTAGATATCTCTTTTTAAATAACCAAACAATTGACAACAGTTAAATAGACAATAGTTAAATAGAGTTTATATAACACTAGCAGGCTTACATTTTAACTGAAAAATTACACTGAACCTAGTTTGAACTCACATAAATAAATTAAGTGACTTTGTAGGAATATTCACAGTGTTTCTACATAAAAGCTACTGACTCAAATGTTTTAGTGGGAAACAAAATTTTCTCTAATTGGCAAATGAATGGTTCAGTCTGGAGCTCTCTTTATCCACTAAAATACCTAATTCAGGGCTTAGCCTGCAAATATGTCAGCTCAAGTACTGCCTTAGATACTGTGTTGCCTGTAAGTTCCTATAAAAAGAAATGCTGCACTGAAAGCACTCCTAAAATATTTGAATCCTAATCCTGATCATTCGGTGAGCCTTAGTCACTAGCCAATCAAAGCGCAAACATCAGTCTAAACTAGATCAAAACCAAAACCATTTATAAAAGGTCATGGCCTGAACTAGGATAAAGCTTTCTTTTAGGAAAAAGAAACTTACTGGGAAACCTGATCAAAATACAGGCAAAACATTTTAGGAATCCTAAGACCATCTACATTATGATTTAGTCATTACCAACCGTTCTGTTTTCTGAAATGTTTAGAAAGCCCATTCAGTATAAACCTTTACACTGAGACAATGAGGTTAAAAATTAACATAAGCCTTCTAAGCCAGTGCTGTCAAAAAGAATATGAGATTCATAGGAGTTACTGTAAGTTTTCAAGTAACAATAATAAAAAAGTAAAAGAAAGGGGTAAAATCAGGGTTAGTTTTAACAATGTATTTTACTTAATTCAACAATCCAAAATGTTGTCAGCTCAACATGTAACCAATATAAAAATGTATTGGTAATTTACATTTGGTTTTTGTATCAAAACTTTAAAACCTGGCAAATATCTTCCCTTCACTGCACATCTCAGTTTGGTATGGAATACTTGAAATGTGGCTATGCAAGTAAGGAAATCAATTTTTAATTTAATGTGGTTTAAATTTAAATAGACACACATGGCTAGTGGCTACTGTATCAGACAGCATAGGTTTATAGTTTATTACCTAATTTACCTTGCATTGAGATAATAGTTTCACATGCAGCAAAATCCTAGAACTAGAGAAATCTTTAAAAAGACAAACTGTAAAGCATCAATCATTGCTGGTCTCAGGATAGGAGGGCTGAGTTGAAATGCTGTATATGCAAATATGATCCATGGTTTACATAAATGTGCTTCTGACATTTTTCATTTTCCATGCACACGTGTGGTGATATGTGATTTAGCATCCTAAGGAGAAAAACACATCACCCATCTTCAAAGGCTCTCTGCTGATATCTTATGTTACCTGACTTCTTCCTCCCCAAAGGCTAACTCCATGGCAGGTTTGAAGTACCTTCAAAAGGAAACATTCTTGAGTGATTTGAGTATTACATAAGGGCGGCTGAAAAGTTTCTTACCCTCTAAAAACTCCATAGTTCAGGCGACTCTAAAGACTTTAACAGAACTTGAGGAGGCAGCAGAACTTACTGCTAAAAACCACTGGCAGTGGAATAAGAGCCTTGAGTGTATGCCACTAATGAATTATGTAAACTTGGCCAAGTTAGTAAGTTCCCTAATGCCTACTTGACTGACGACACCGTTTCCCCTTCCCATGAAAAACTGTTTTGCAAGAAAACAATAAACACATCGTTCTATCTTTCCAATAACATTCAAATTCAAGTGTCTAATATCTAACTCAAATATCACTCCCTCTAAATCAAAGACCCTCTTCTCACTGTTAGAGTGAAACTTCACCTGCCCCCAATTTCTCATTTATGTACAACGCACACCTTTATTAGAAGAAATTTCAGAGTCTACTCACTGTATATCAGACATGTGTGGCATGTGAATTTGTATTGTGTGTGTGCAAGAACATAGCTCTTTTCTATTAGACTGTGAGCGCTTACAGGGCAGTGGCTATGGCTGAGTCATTCCTGTATTTCCTCAATCAGGCAATTCCCTATAGTTGTGCTGGGGTGAAAGTGCTCTATATTCCCTGAAGAAGAGATGATACAGAGAGAGAAACACTTAAGAGAAGGTCCAACTCTCAAGGCCTTAGTCTCTAGTTGAGAAGACACACACAACTAGATAACTAACAGCAGAATGCAGTAAACCTCATTTCATGTCAGAATTAGTAGTCCCTAATCTCTGGGTACTCAAAGGTTAGGGGGCAAGGGCTCCTTGGAACGAAGAGTCAAACGAGACCATTTAGGACTTGAACAAGCAGCATATAAGACCCAAGAGCCTACAGGTCAGATGGCTCAACATGAGCAGAGGCTTGGAGGTGGAGTACAAGTCTGGTGGGTAAAGAAGCAGGCAGTCACATGATTGTGCCGGGTTTCTACAGAGCATAAAAGAGCAGAAACAGACATCTGAAATGAGGATGGGACCATATTAAGCGTGGCACAGAGAAGTAAGAAAATTTTTTTTTATATTGTGCTGCAGTTAGTGAAATGCTACTGAGAATCTTGAGTGGAGAATGAAATGATGAAAGTGGGATTTACAAAAAAAGATCTGGCCACAGCTTTAAGGATAGACAAGGCTGGAGGCAAAGTGGTTAGTCGAGTAATATACTTCCACTTCAGTGACACACTCAACAGGTTAAAAGAATCTCATCAAAGGGAGAGGCTGTTCAAATGAAGAGGAATATGCATTTCTCAGAAATGACAAGATCTGGTAATTGACAAGACAGAAGAGGATCAGAGGTGGGAGTCAAAATAAAAAAATTTTGTAAAAGCCTACAGTACTCAGTATTCCCTCAAAATAACTTCTTTCTAACTATACTAAAAACCTTAAAAGCTGGGGAAATGGCAGTAATTCTAAGAGAGACGGGGAAATGGGAAGAAGGCTTATGAAACAAAACAGTGAATTTAGCGTGGGCCTATTAAGATGAAAGAGGATGGACATTTATCCGACTGAAAAAGTTAAGTGAGCAGCTGAAGCTACATACTATAACTTGCTTACATGTAATGTGGGTAAGAATGCTCATGCATTGGGGTGGATTACCAGTCTCTCAGGGTTATTTCACTGCAGTTAAAGCGCATCTCTTTTTATGTAATACAGAAGCAAAGAAAAAAAGTTACGTTGCCCGTGATGATCTTCCTATTCTGCAAATAGTGTATTTCCTGGATTATACATAGTACAGTTTTCTGAAATATTCTGAGCAATGTGCTGTTTAAGCCTCAGTATACTTCTTAGAAAAGGGAGCATCTGGTTATGCACACAGCAGAGCGAAACTAAACTTCTCTCTTGTCCTCCCTCCTTCCTCTCAATCAGATTAAAGTATGTAATCCAAAAAGAAAAAGAAAAAAAGTTACTACTACATGTGTGCTTATGCTGCCAGATAACTCAAAACCATTTTTTTCTTCTTTAAAATATATTGACATCTACAGTAAGCTAAATAAACAAAACTAAAAAACTATACTCGAGTATGCTCATGCACTTCTACTTTTACTGACTGATTTACCAAAAGTCAGTTGTTTGTTCTCAGATCTGAGTATAACAGTTTCATCCAAAAACGCAATGTCATAATTTAATGAGTTATTGCAACAATCAATGAAGCACAATTGTAAAAGAAAAAGTTCGTTCTACCCAAACTAAGTTGAAAGATTTAGGCAGTCTTGATAACAATGGGTCACTTTATAAAGAAATACTATTCTCACACTGGTGTGGGTAAGGCAACTGCAAAAGATTGGAGGATCCTGCACTCAAGACTAATTATTCACGTCTAAGTTCTAGGTTCACTTTAAAACAATCAAAGGTGAAAGCCTTAGTGATGCATTACACTTGTGATTAATAAAGAAAGTCAGCTTAGAACTCCAATGAGCACAACTATCCATACTTACAGTAAAAGCCTTGGCTAATCCCAAAAGTTTGGAGAACAGGTACACACCTATATATTTTAAGTCTAAAATGTTAAAACATCTAGTTTGTTTTGGTAAAGATTTACCACTTCAACGATTAGCTGGTTAACTATTGGTTCTGGTTGTACAAATAAGAGGGATTTTTCTACTGCATATGGTATCCTCAAAGCAACAAAAGCACCATCTGAGAATTAACTTTAATATGTGTTTACCTGGCAGGTTGTAAAGGTGTTCCTGCTGAGACGTATGGTTCACTGAGAAATCACACGATGTACTTCCTATCTTTTAGGAATACATGTCATGCATCCAATAACTAGCAAAAATTCCATCTTTCTTTGGGAGCCCATTTTTCTCTCCATAAAGTCTACTTAAATAATGATGAAGTGGTAAGCACCATTACAAATCAGTCACAGAAAATTGCTGCTAAAATCTTTCATGGTTATCTAAAATGGTGTATCTTAAGTCAACTTAACATGTAGGTTAAGTTTTTTGCAGACATTAGTACAATGACATTCTTTATCATTATTATAAATAACACTCAGAACATAACGGTGCTATTATGAAAACATTTCCCAGTGATCACTTACACTGCAAGAGTATGAAACAGATTTAGAGCTCCCTTGCTTTTATTTTATTTCATTTTTATTCAAAAATTTCATAGAGGAAATTGTAATTGAGTGATTAAGCCACTTTGTTTCCATGTAAGTCCTATTTTGAAGAAACAAAGTATGCACTTGGAGAAAGCACTCATTACCAACAACACTGATACAGGTAAGCAAAACCACTCATCTGTATTTTTTGGGAAAATACACACATACTGAGGTCCTAGATATCCATTTCCCAACCAGCGCATCTTGATAACATTTGAGAATCAGAAAAGCAGTTTTATCTGCTTTATCCGATCATATCCAGATCTAGTCCACAACCTGAAGTCAGAAGGCATAAATTCAGAAGACCTCTTCAAAGTACCATCTTGAAACAAATAATCTGCACTTATAATTAGGTTTGAGGATGTGTGAGAGGGAACACAAAACTTGTTCATTCAATAAGTGCATTATTGAACACCTACTACAAATATGGCACCATACTAGGTAGACTATAAGGATGAATGAATCCTGAGCTAATCCTTCGAATCTGTAGTGGCCTCCATCCCTCCCTCCTTTCTTCAGCTAATAAGCATTTAAGACATGCCTATACTACGCTAGGGACTGAGAATGCAAATTCAGGTAAGACCCTCAAGGAGCTGATCTCATTTCATGGAAGAGTTAGGTAAACGGGCAGAGAAATAAGGCATTACAGTCCGTACCATGCTGGAAACGGGTATGCCACCCGCACAGAGGGGGGTCCAAGGAAGACCAGCAGAGGTGACTTCTGAGCCAAGCCTGAAGAGACAAGCAGGCAAAGACAAGCTGTCTAAGTAGATACAGCAGTAAGTAAAAAAAGCACAGATGGGGGAAAGAACAGTGTGTTTAGAGAAAACAGATAGATTGAAAGGTGTGAGCATGTAAGACATAAAGAAGTTTGATGAGACATGAGGGTAGAGAGGCAGTCAGGGACCAAATTCATTCAGTCCTCTGCTCAATAAACAGTTACTGGCTGTATGCTGCGTACCTAGTTCTGTTCTGTGAATAAGTCACACCCTCCTACCCTGGTGGAAATTCTGGCAAAGAGAAAAATAATAGACAAACTAAATAAAATATAAATTATATTAGATAATAATTTTTAAGGAGAAAAGAACAGTAGGGAGGGAGGATCTGAAATGTTAAGAGTGAAGAGAGACTGACATTTCGGATACCGTAGCCAGCGAAAGACTCATTGAAGAGCTTTCTGAGTTAGGACCTGATACTTGAGGAAAAAGCATTTCAGGGAGAGGGAACAACAAAGAAGCCAGCATGGCCAAAGTCAAGTGAGTGAAAGAGAGAGAGAAGCGGTAACCAGAAATGAAGAGAAAGGGAGACATGCCAGATAGGCCTGGCTCATCCTACAGGGCTTGGGGTTTTGTCCCAGGAGATCCTTCTAAGTTTTTATCAAGATTTGCATGCCATGTGGAAGAATTTAAACTTTCCCTCAACCCAGGAGAAGGTCAATGAAGTATCAATAGCAAGTATGGCCTTTCATAAATTGGAAGAAAGAACAGATTAGAGGCCAGAAGACCGGTTATGAGGTTACAATAGAGATCTCAAGGGGAAGACATTATTAGGGCCTGAGTCAGATGATGACAGATGATCAACTTTTATCTAAACTATTAGCAGATATGAAGAGAGGATGACTGTAGCTTAACCTACTTTGCTTTCCTGGTCTAACATAAAAGAGGGCAGAAACACGAGAAAAATCAGGAGCAAACATTCCCCAATATTATTTGCATTCAAAATAAAATGAAAACACCTTTATGTCCCATATGGTGGGCCCATTCCTACCCTAAAGATCATGCCCTTAACTCCGAGGAGTTGGAGCTTGAAGGTCAAGCGAACACTGTGGATTGAATCAGATCACATACCGGAAAGCACCCACATAATGACATGAATGGCAATCTGACCAATAACATGGTTCCCAGGGTACCTGTAAACAGTGCTTGTGCCCTGCCCAGAGAGTCAGATCCAGTCAACCTAGAGGGCAAGGTGCTCAATGTGTGCACTGCACAAGTGCTTACCCAAAGTGGTAGGTGGAGCTGAATATAGCTCAGGCCTGGCTCAGGGGGGCAAGCTAAGTGCTCTGGTTTTGGTTGCGTCTTTTTTTTTTCAGTAAAAGGGTACTTTTTTCTATTTTCCATAAAGTCTCAACATAGATTAGCGAGGTTCCAGTAGCTGGGGCTTGGAAATCTATATTTTAATCACAGCCCCCAGAAGACTGAAGGGAGTCAGATGTCAGATTCAACTCAGCAACACTGACTATCGTAGTAAGTGTCCGAAATTAGTAGGAGCATCACCTTACCCTGGACTATGCAGGCTTCTACTACAGAGTATTTCATTCTGTTTTGCTTTATTTCATTTCTTTTCTTTTTACACATAATGAGGCCAGGACCCATAATTTGTCCTTTGCTAAGATAGAGAAAGTATTCAGAGCCTGCATTTCCCCCCTAAATGATTCTGTTCAGGACACATGCACAAAGAATATAGGTTTATTTATTTAGGACTACCATTGGACTATTAAAATTGCATCATTATTATGTCTACAACAAACATTGAAAAGAGCCCTAAATTGTGCTTAAGCACAATTACCTTAATGTCAGTTGATGTTTTATGATACAACTGAGAGACACTTTATTTTTAAGGCAGTTTAACCTGCCTGCTTCATTCCTAAGAACAGTTTAGTGTTAAATCTAGGGTTCTCAATAAGATGATTAAGCTATGCTCAGCAGTTTCTTTAAATATTTAGGAGAATTTTCATCATCTAAATATTTATGGTACATTTTTCTCTTGTGTTTATCAGGCCTAGGAGATCCATATCCTTTCCAAAGGTGGGGAGGAGGTGGTCTGAGCAACCAAAATATTCTACCAAGTTCTTTAGAATCTTAGACAATGATGAGAAAACCTTATTCAAATATGTTCATTCAAACAGATGCAGTATTTAACAGACACCCAGCAAAGTGGCCACCCAATGGTCGTTTGCAGAGATGCTATCTGGAAGGTGTTTTCTTTTGCATTATCTTCTTACCTCATGACTTCAGTTCCACCTTCATATCAGTAGCAGCTACTCAGCAGTACTAGCACCAAAATGGCATTAGATGTGCATGGTGTTCTTTTTTCTGAAGATAGCAGAGCAACTCCACAGAGCAGGTTGTGATCTACATGCTTCTCAGCATGTGGCGTGGTGTGATGGCGTGGCCTGGTAGGAAGGGGGCGAGTTCAGGGCGTCCGTTTGCCCTCGTGGTCATTATAGGGCCGCTTTATGCATGGCCACCCCAGGATTACTGCCCCAGTGCAGACCCTGAGTAGCTTTTGGGGGCTGTAATATCAGAATGAAGTTTCCTAGTCATCTCCCAGTGTGAGAGAGGAAGTCCTCTAAATGCCCAGTTTATGACTTTGGCCTAATATCTAGATGCAGGAGAAAACAATATTTAATATCTTATTTAGCCTAAAAATATTTCTGTGAACTAGAAATGGGTAGTTACTACTCTCTCCACTTGAGATGATAAAAGTATAACACTGAGAATTTTAATAATGCTGACCAATATTGAATTTATCAGCAAAAGCAGAGACCATGTCCTGACATATGTCTGAATATTAAATATTTCCTGATTCACGAGTTTATTTTCAGACTCATATTTATTAATTGCTTATTATATGCCACACATTATACTGGAAGCTAAGTACACAAAATAAAACAGAAATGATCTCTGTTCCCATGGAGCTTAGAGTCCAGTGGAAGAGATGGAAATGAAACAAACAAATATAAACAAATAACTACAAAGTATAAAAACTGCCATTATACGGAGGCTATGAAAAGAGAAAAATATGGAAAAGTCATTTAGACTGGGTGGCATTTAAATTGAGAATTGAGCAGGAATTAGGTGAAAAGGCTGGGTTAAAAACACCTACTATGATACAGGGCACACTATATACCCTAAAAAAAAAACAATTATACTGAAAAAAAACATTAGTCATTCATACTTGTGAACAGGTGAAGGGCCTTTAAAAAATTCTCTCTGCTTCCTTCTCTGTCTCCCGTCTTAAACGATGATACCTGATATTGGCAAAGAGTGCTTCACTGACAGTGAAGAAACCTGGATTCCAGGTCCAGTTCTACTACCAATTCAATTCTACTGTCCTGTTCCCACTGACCCCAGAGGAAGTGAGGTGCCCCTGTCAGAGGGGCTTGTCACCATCTTCCCTGGCTATTGGATATCAAACAGGAGAATAATGTGAATACCATATAACATAAACCCTGGAAATGCTAGCTACATTTATGATATTATTAGTTAGTAACAGTTTTATTAGTTAATAAAATTACTGTACCTGCCATAAGAAGAACATAGGTATGTGCAGCACTTTAAGAGCACAAGCTAAGCAAATTCTAAATTTAAACTATGGGTACTAATAATTACAGTTAAAATTTACTGCACTCTTACAACATTATGCCAAGCTCTTTAATTCTTATGCTATCGCATTTAATGCTTATGTAAGTCTTCCAAGGTGTGTATTGTTATTCTCATTTGACAAATGAGAGAATTGAGGCTTAGACACATTAAATAACTTTTTTTTAAGGTTATGCGGAAGTTAGTGCTTAACTCAGGCAGTCTGATTCCAGAGCCTATGTTTAGAGGTTATTTTTTATTAATCTACTATTGATTATAATCTACTATTGATTATAATACCATAAAATGACCTAGCGTTTTAACTATATCACACTAGATCACATCAGTTGTTTCTTTGGTGTATCTCAAGCTGGTCCCTTCCCTTTCCATTTGCACTGCCATCAAATACAGCTCCTCCCTAAATATCTTACAAAGTCTTCTAATTGGTTGCTCTGGCTTCTATCTGGTGAGTATCTCCAGTCCTCAATTCAATTGCTCAATGTACTGCTATCATATCAATGTTCTTGGAAGTCAGCTTTCTGAATGCCATTCTTCTACTTTGAAACTTCAGTAACCCCCGACCACCCAGAACACAGAGACCACATTTCATCACCGGGTATCCACAAACTCCCAGAGTCTGAGCTACCAGCCTGCCTCTCTTCTCCTCCTTGACTCCTCCAGTCCAGGCCCCTGGCTGAAGCACCTCTAGCCACGTGTGTGCTGACTCTGTCCTTCTGTTCTCACTTCATTCCTTCTTTCCCCGACCCGCTCCAAGAAAACTTCCCCCATTCAGAATCCTGCTCGCCCACCAAAACTCAAGTTCAGTGTGCCTCATGAAGCCTGGGCTCCAGCCCTCAGTAACCTCGCCTGTCCCCAAAGCCAGGGAATTTAATGAGTATTCACTTCACTTGACTTTTTGCCGGTTCTTTCATTCTTATTTAATCCTTACACTTTAATTTTCTAAATGCATACAACTTGTCTCTGTGACCACAGAAAAGGTCCCTGATGGCAAGAACAAACAATATTTTGATTTTCCCAGGGTTCACACCCGAAGCAGATACATTTTAAAAATCTAGAATGAAAAAAACGTCAGCCACTTAAAAATATATATTCCTATGTGACTGAACAATTACACAGTCTGCTTTTCCTTGCCTATTGGTCATGAATGCAAGTCTGGGTGGTGCCAACCAATTTTTTTACACACATTTGCAAATTTGAGCCAAAGAATTTTGTTCCTCATGGTGGGTAGGGCAAGGGACACAGGAGAGAGAAAAGTAACGATTACCATTTAATCTTTTGAAATACAGATTTGAGAAGAGCATTTCTAGTGGTAAAATCTGTCACTCTGTTTCAAGATCACACTATTACTTAGTATCTATTGGTCATGTATACCTAATAAAATACTTCACCAGGAATGACACTGGCAGTTATTGAATTGCCCAGCATCCCACACCTAATAGCTAACCATCACTATTCAAAAACATATCCACAAGGTAGTATTTTCCTCCAGTATCCTGGTATAAATCACTGAGTCAGTAGAAGACAGGCGTTAAGGGTAGAGAGTCCAGAACCAGATTGTGTGAGTTCAAATCCAAGCGCTACTCCTTACTAGCTGTATGACACTGAGTAAGTTACCTAAGTGACCTGTGCTTTAGTTTCCTTATTTGGAGAAAATACGAAGTTAGTCGTATTTACTGCATAAGAGTTGGTGTAGGGATAAAATGAGCAAGTGTAAGTAAAGCACTTCAAACAGTGTCAGTGCTCTCTAATGTTTGCTATTATAATTCTACAATATGTTCCCGGCTGTGTGTGGTGTGTATGTAACAGAAGTCTAATTAGCCTTCTAAACATTCTTCTGAGGGGAGATTTTATTACTCATATGAATGGGTATGGCTTATTCTTTTTACCCCAAATCTTGAGGAACAAGGGAAATAACTTACCTCATGAGTTAGCAATGAAAACCAACCCTCAACACATCTCTTGACCAATGATAATAATATCAATGCGTTTTATATAACCCTCTCTTAAACATTTCTTTTTTTTTTTTTCCCTAAACACTGTTCATGCCTTTTGTCCTCACAATCCCTCAGTGAGATGGATGGATAGATGGTTGGGGGCACAGATGATGATTGAAAGGTGTATACAGCCTTAGATTCAGACGTATTAAATGACTTGATTAGGATTGAGTAGGATTCACTCTTGTAAAGCCCAATGCCTGTTTTTAGGGCTAACCCCCAATCCCTCATGGTCTACATAAGCATACAGTATTTCTTTTTTCTTTTTTTTGAATTGGACCTTACTTTGCCACCCACACTGGAGTGTAGTGGCATGCTCATGGCCACCACAGCCTCAACCTGCTGGGCTCAAATGATCCTTCCACCTCAGCCTTCCAAGTAGCTGGAACTACAGGTGCGTGCTACCACGCCCAGCTAATTTTTTGATTTACTGTAGAGGCGAGGTCTCACCAAGTTGCCTGCCCAGGCTGGTCTGGAACCCCTGAGTCCTCTTGCCTTGGTCTCCCAAAGTTCTGGGATTACAGGCTTGAGCCACTGTGTCTGGCCAGCATATAGTATCTCTCTGGAATTCACGTGTCCTGAGATACATATACAATTTAAGAAGCATAAATAGGGGCCCAATAAATTCTCTTTCTACAATTTGTTTGATGGAAATGCTGATCCCTTTAAAGACAGGATGATCCCATAAAGACAGTTTTTTACCCTTCCGTGTTGAATGTAATCAACACTCAAAGAAGGGTCAGGAGGCTAAGGTTTGTACTACCCTGACCTCTGGTGGGGTTGTGAACTAATATAGTTACCCGTAGAAAATTACAGCCTCTTTTGTATCAGTTGCATTGCTAAAGAATAGAGAAAAGATGAGTATTTTCTTGCATATCTAAAATGCTTTTTTTTATTTGCAAGGACATTGTTTGACTGCATTTCCTGAAACATATTTTATAAATGACCAGTCCCAGAAAAAGGTCTTGTTGGACAAATGAGTTTAGGAAATATAACGTGTTTCATGTTTTTCTTTCTTTGTTTTTTTAAATCAGCATATTAAAAGGTTCTGAGAAGTTTTGAAAAAAAGATTGGGTTAATGTTTTTTAACCTAGGCTTTCTCAAACCCATTTGACCTTTTAAGATACAATACTCACTAACATCCCATAGAATACAAGAATTTGGAATATGCTTGGAAACACTGGTTTAAACATATTTCCACACTCTGCATTGCCTCTTTTTTTCCTTTTACTATCTCCTGGGTGAAGCATTCACTTTGAAGAATATCATTCTGGCACTTGGCTATCACTCTGCTGAGATTTAGCACCAAGGCCCTCCATAGGACTGTAGAGGCCATAGAATCAAGTAGGCAAATTCTGGCTTAGCCAGAATTGCAGGAAACCCATACTTTACATAAAAACATAAAGGTGCTCTATTTCGTAAGTTTTTAAAATCAACAGTAAGATTTATTCTGCTGAAAGGAAAGCCTGTAAATTGGCATCTAGGCTATTACTTGATGATGAGATGGGGTTAATCCCACAGAGGGCAAAACAAAGGCAAAAATATCAGAAGGTGGTTTCATGTGGCCTCACAAAGTAAGAGCCCCAACAAGCAAATTCGAATGCTCCCTAGATTTATGGGATTGGGACTCAATCAATGAAACCTTCCCAAGAAGACTTTCCAAAAGCATGGTTGAGAACTGCCATGATGGTTAAATGAATTGTCTCTTGCCCCAAGATAAGTATATATATATATATTTTTGAGTCGGAGTCTCACTCTGTCACCCAGACTGGAGGGCAGTGGCCGCTCCTGGCCACCGCAGCCTCAGCCTACTGAGCAGCTGGAACTACAGGCACGCACTACCACACTCGGAGATGAGGTCATGCCAAGTTTTTTTTATTTATTGTGGAGATGAGGTCTTGCCAAGTTGCCCAGGCGGGTCTCGAACCCATGGGCTCAGGCAATCCACTCACCTCAGCCTCCTAAAGCGTGAGATTAAAGGCTGAGCCATCGAGCCCGGGTCCAAGATAAATTTTTATATGAAGAAGAGGAATTATCCACAATTTGTTATAGAGGGACATGAAAAAATAAAAATAAAAAAGAAAGCAGGAGGGAAAAAATTCTTAAAATATAACATGCATGATTTCCACGCACACATACATTTTTGTCCCCAAGTACTACAACCACCATCATTTCTAAGCAGCACTGAGTAGAGTCAGGAATGAGGACATTCTGGGGGTTCAATAAGGAAACAAAATATTCCCAGGGCCCACCTCTAAATACTACGCCAAAGATGTAGCCAAGGGGACAAATAAATGACCCTGTGCCTACTTTAACATTTCTAACAATTCATCCAAGCATTTTTTCCCCCTCGTTTTTGTTTTTCTAGGGAACCTATTTTTTAAAAAAAATCAGAGACACAAAATATATGGGCACAAAGGCAGTGAGGAAGATGGAAAAGACAATCACGCATCAAGCAGCATCAGGCAAAACGGCTGTTGGCTGGGAACTAGGTCTCCAGTCAAACGGTAATCTGACAAATTCAAGAGTTAGGGAAGTGGGGTCAAGCAGCCTCTCATAAGAAAAATCTGATTAAGGATGATCTGGGAGAGTTGACCTAATTAAGGCATATCTAATTATATCTGGCAACTTTTTACTAGCACTGGTATCTGTAGACTATGACATTATTTACTCAAGTTTTTATATGTCACCAGAATGTTATAAATGTATCTGGATATAGAAACTACAAATCAATAGCACCTTTATAAATATCTTAAGTACCATTATTTTGCAATTATGTGGGCATCTTCATGTGCCAACACAATACAATTTTAACATGCCAATAAATCCATTAAACATATTTATGGTGATAGTTATTAAGTTCAAGAGGTTTTATCCAGGAAATATAGTTCAATAAGAAAAATAACCTTGTAATAAATCAGAAAGTATATTTATTCTAGTCAAGAAATGAGTATACCTTGATCTTACAAACATACCCAGCATCTACAGGCAAGTCAGAATCCATGAAGCAAATTTAAATAATCACCTGCACCTATTAGATGTCTATTTTAGCAACATGACCCATTTCTCTAAGTCATAGTTTTCTCGTTTGCAAAATGAGGATTATTTGCCTACATTGTATGTGGCAATGTATAAAAAGATAAATAAGTAACCATGTTTCAAAAGAAAAGCAGTTATTCATGCCATTTGCCAAGAATCAAACTTTTTAAAGGTTCTAGAAGTGACTAATTTAATTCTGGATTACAAGTATCCAGTCCAAATATTTCGAAAGAACTGTCTCCACCCTTCACAATGACAACTATTCTAAAGTACACAAAATGCTTGATGAGCCTTTGTGATACATGTACTCCCGAAGTAGCCTGGTCAATAACTTTGCTTCCTTCCCAAATTCAGATTAAGATATAAATTCTTAAATAAAAGAGACACTGCAAGCTGGGCGCGGTGGCTCATGCCTCGTAATCTCAGCATTTTCAGAGGAAGAGGTGAGAAGACTGCTTGAGCCCAAGAGTTTAAGACCAGCCTAGGCATCATAGCAAGATCTCACCGCTACAAAAAAAAAATTAAAAACTAAAAATTAAAAATCAGCCAGACCTGGTGGTACACGCCTGTAGTCCCAGCTACTTGGGAGCCTGAGGCTTAGGGATTGCCTGAGCTCAGGAGGGTGAGGCTGCAGTAAGCCATGATTGTGCTACTACACTTCAGCCTGGGCAACAGAGTGAGACTCCAACTCAGAAAAGAAAAAAACAACAACAACAACAAAAACGAGACCCTGGAAGCTGCAAGAAAGATACAGACCCTCGAAATTAGAGCTCAGCCAGGATGTGATAAAATTCAGTGATCTCTAGATCCTTTATTAAAAAACTAGGAATAAATAACAGAAGTTTCAATATAAAAAATGTTTACTCATCCTGATCAAACAATACAAATTAAAACTATAAAACCAGCCAGGAGCTAGGTGTGATGGCATGTGCCTAGCATCCCAGTAACTAAGGAGGCTGAGGTGGGAGGACTGCTTGAGCCCAGGAGTTCAAGCCTGCAGTGAGCTAAGACTACACCTGTGAATAGCCATCGCACTCTGTCCAGCAAGATGTTGTCTCTAAACCAGATAAAACTGTGGAACTATCTAATGGTTACAAGCAGCTCAAATTCAACATAACACGTCTGTCAACAGTACTGTCTTTGGAATGTCTTTACAAAGTAGTGGGTAAAAGAAAGGACTGCAGTCAAATGCCTAGGTTGGAAACCCAATTCTCTGCCATTTACAACATAAGTTGGGACAATACTATTAACTTTTCTGAACAAAAGAACCTAGCCTCCGAGGTTACTAAGAAGATTAAATGAGATAAAGTAGGTAAAACTCTCAACACAGAATTCAGATGCAATTAAAATTATCAAGTCAGTTTTATTCCTGTCTGTGAGAAGCAAATACATCCCACATCATGCCACTGCGATTTTCTAGTAACAGTCGGCACTGCTTGAGCCCCAGTACTAACATTTTTTGCTCTAATCTTTGTTTATAGAAGGGGTAAATAATCCAAAGCACATTCCAGTATGCAGTGCTGATGGTTACACGATAAGGCAGGGCCAGGCACCATCCCTAGGACTGGCTATCTATGAAGGTGAAAACACATAACTTTGATAATGAAGCTGTCTCCTGATTTATAGAGCTAGGCTGTCTTAACTCTTAGGATTCAGAGCCAACCAGGATCCAGAGAAAACTCTGGCTGGAGGGGAGGGGAGCAGAATATGCAGCCAGGATTTAAAGAGAGAAGATGTTAAGCTTGAAACACCAAAGCTGTTCTGAAAGAAAATAATGCTTTGAGTTGACAGGGAAAACTTAAAAAGGAGAATCAGAAAGGTTCTGAGTCCTTATCAGTAACATTATAGACAAAAAAAATCGAATGCATTTCCCTCTCCTAAATTCATCCCTTAATCACAGTGCCAAGAGCTTTAATCAGGCAATTTGAATTTCATTTCATCATTCGTAATATTAACACCCCAAGCAGAACACCTCGGCTTCTTAAGCTGTGAGGCCACAGTCTCATTTTAGCACATTTGTAGGACGGTCACAGGTACACAAAGTCTCATTAACCACATTTACAATCCCTTTCAAACATTTTGGAGTACTACAACCAGAAATACTTCTCCAAATGAACAGTATCGTTGTAGCTTTCTGGTAGCTCTTTTCACTTTTATTCCAAAGACTTAGTAAGAAGTGGACTCTGAAAAGCCAGCAGATGAAACTGGCACGGGATCCTGGTCCATAAAAGCTTTTAAAAATCTATCACAAACTTTTCCCATTAAAACTTGGATGAAAACTGCAGAAAAAGTTTTTACCTTTTTAACGGTCAAGTGTAGGTTTAAAAAAATCATACTGAGTTTCACAAGCTTCTCACAGGCATAACAAGTTTTTAGAAAAGTCACAGAAATATTTATGTGAGAGTCAGATGAAGGCCACCCACCAGGCTCGGGATGGGACCTCAGAAGACCTCTGGGAGGACAGTCATCATTTATTCAAGAAAGTACTGGCTATAACTGACTTCTTTCCCATGACTATGCTTAATCCTATGCTTAAGTTAAACTCTCTGCTGTTTCCTAAACACATCCCATGATTTTCTGCCCCTGTGCCATCTGGCAATTGAAATTCTACCTATCCTTGCTGGACCAGATAAGGTAAACTCCTCTAGAATGCCCTCCTGGCTTTCTCAAATGGAAAGGAACTTTCTCCCTTTCAAGCACCTCCACAACACTTTACATCAAGACACCTCTCAACGAACATACTGTTTTCTTCCTGGCAGTGCAGTTATTTATAGAGAAATCTCATCTGCAAGCCTGAGGGCAGGGTGTCTGTTTCCTTTTTTTATGCTTCCAATTCAACAATTCGCTCATAGTAGGCCAGCAATAAGCACTCGGTAGTGAATAAGTGGACCTTAATTACACATGGCATTAGTGTGACTCCAAAGACAATTGAGAATACTCTATTACCTGTTCAAAGAGGCTGAACGAACGAGAACCTGCCAAAGCAGACTAACAATTACACAATAATACATAACAATGGTTTATTATTATAACAGTGCACTACCAATGAGAATGCAAATTACAGAAATACTTTAGTTACTGAGTTTTGATTATATATCTGGCATTTTACTAAGTACAGACTATATCACGATAAATAAGAAAAAGTTTCTCTGCCTCTCAGGAATTTGAAGTCTAGTGAAAGAGATAAAACAGATAACACTAATATATAGGGTTTAAGTACTACAACAAATGTCTATGCTATTTCTCTGTCAATAATTCATTATATTAACAAATTGTAAAGTTCAGTTATAAAATCTACAGTGAAACTCACTTTTCATTCTACTCAACAGGTCCTCAGGATTTCTGGTGAAAGACATCTTGGGCTTGATCGTCATAAACATTTTCTAACAGATCAGAGTTAACTCTTAAGTAGGTTTCAGTATTGTAGGATTCCTACCATATACTTGGGTAGACTAAATCATCAATGTCTTACAAACAATAATACAAAATGAAAAAAGAGACATAGTCCTAATGCTCACTACTAACAGTACAAAAGAACACAATTCTTTTGTGTGTGTGTGTGTGTGTGTATGTTGGAGTCTCACTCTGTCACCCAGACTGGAGTGCAGTGGCCGCTCCCGGCCACCGCAGCCTCGACCTGCTGGGCTCCGGCGATCCTTCCGCCTCAGCCTTCCAAGGAGCTGGAACTACAGGCGCGCGCTACCACGCCCGGCTCATTTTGATTTATTGTAGAGATGAGGTCTCGCCAAGTTGCCCAGGCAGGTCTCGAACCCGCAGGCTCAGGCCATCCACTCACCTCAGCCTCCCAAAGGCGCGGGATTATAGGCTGAGCCACCGAGCATGGCTACAACACAATTCTTATTGATTTTCTCACTACAAGACTTTCAAACTACTATGCATTCTGTTGTATTTCTGCCATATACGTGTTGACTTGAATATCTGAAAAAAAATCATCTAATTTCTTCAGATCTAAACTTATTTAACACATTATTACTAGAATAATTCTTCTGCCATAAAATTTCATCATCTCATTCCACACAGCTCAAAACTTTCATTAGTTATTTATGCTCAGGGGCCCAAATCCAAACTCTTCACATACTCTGCTAGCTCCCCCTAAAGGAAGTAATTTCTCAACTATCAGGTTTTCTTCCATCCAGAATATTTTGCCTTCTGCCCATGAAAGAGCATGTATATGTTTTGTAAAACTTTTTTTTTTTGAGACAGTGCCTGGCTCGGTCACCCAGTGCAGTGGCGCAATCATGGCTTACTGCATCCTCAAATTCCTGGGCTCAGACAATCCTCCCACCCAATCTCCCACATAGCTGGGACTACAGGCAAACTCAGCTAATTTTTATTGTTTTTTGCAGAAACAGGGTCTCACTATCTTGATCTGGAGGGTGTTAAACTCCTGGCCTCAAGTGATTCTCCCATCTTGGTCTCCTAAAGGGCTCGGATTACAGGCATAAGCGGCCATGTCTCTGGTCTATGTTTTGTACATCTTAAATCTCACTTCAAATGACCACTTCATCTTCAGAACCTTTAATACCCAGACATAAGCCTCAGCTTCTCTGGGAAGCTGGCATTCCAAGAAAGCCACCTGACTCTAAGTATCTTCTCTTATAGGTCACCTCTTTGGTTAAGCCCTCAAATTCTAACATTTAAGTTTCTATTTATTGGTGTATAAATGCTGGTAAAAGAACTACAAAAATTTTGTCCAGGGTAGCTGCCGTCTACAATTCTTGATGGCAGGAAACAATCTCTCTCATCGTCGGTAGTAAGGGCCTAGCACACACAAGTCACTCAGTCAATTTCACTGCTAACACTGGTATCAGATATATTTGGAATCCATACAATCTCACACATTTTTCTAAAATGGAATTTAGGAAAAGACCCCTCCCATTTACAGAAAACCAGGATGCTAACAAGAGGGAACAGTTCAAACTGAGAATAAGTCAAACTCACCAACCTAGGTAAAGAGTCACTCTGCAGGCATTGCCGATCTTTTGAGTTCCATAATAAAGCACAAGGTTCCCAAACCTGTCAAATTCTTATTTAGGAAAGCAGGAAAATTGTTACCTGGCCAAAGAAAGCAGTATTACTGGCTATTTTAAAAGAATCCCCAAAGCTGAAATTCATAAAATCACTTAACTACCAAAGAAGAAATACAGAGGTCATTTACACATTTCTAAGAAAAAAGGCAACCTGCCTGAATTTTCAACCTGCAATGATTAGCTGACACTTTTCTTCCATCCAGATTTGGGCTTCTGAAATTGAGGTGAGTATGAGTGCAGAGTATTTTTAAATATTCTAGGCTGTTTCCAGTCTTGAGCGGGTTAGACCATTTTTTCCTCTGGTGTCTAACAAACGGCTACAAAGACCTGTTTGTACCTCAGATGTTGGAGAAACTGTTCAGGAACAATTCATCCCTGCAAGGCAAAGAGTCACAATATACGCCAAGGTCAGGGAGACCTCTGTTAATCAAGGAAGCGCTAGCCTCACATTCACTCCAGCTGTCTTTGAGAAGCTGGCCTCCGTGTCCACTTTTCTGTTGCCACAGACCATCCATCATCTTTACAGAAGAGAAAATGTCGGACTTCCGCACTGGGTAGAAAGCCTCCTGCCAGGGCTTCATCCTGGTTTCCTTTCTGCCTAGTCGGTGATTTTTCTAGAGGTGCACAACAGCTACCAAAAATCTCCTACTTGGTTATAAAAAAGGGAAGCCAGCAGATACTCTTAACAACACTGCGTAATAAAATTAGAACCTAAAAAGGCAGGAAGCCCAGGGGTATGTGACCTCCTTTCATGTACCCTCTTTTCTTTCACTTACTCTTACATTCACTAAATCAGGGAAGTTCACCACAGAGTTAACACTGTGTATGTTGGCACCAGCTCATCAAATACAAGATATAAAACTCAGCTAATTTTTTGTGTGTGTCTAGGTCAAAAATCAATAGGTAAATCTTTACAGATGTTTGAGTCACTTCCTTTTCCTCAAACTGTGGCACATTACAGGCTAGGGAAGATGTGGAGGAAATTCCAGGGGAATAAATTGACCTAAAAATGTTATCAAATTTTATCAATGAGTGATGGGTGAAATCCTCAGGGGATTCATTGCCAGAGGTAGTATTTGGTGCTAAAGTGAGGGAACTGAAAACTTCACTGAGTTACTCAGTTTCACTCTGTCTTTAATCTGGGTCATGATTGTGGGACTTATAGATACACAGAAAGTTACATTTCCTTCCAGATGACCCCAACATGAAGTTCTCATTAATATATTTTTTCAAACCTACAGGTATACCTGAAGGCTGTCAGGAAATAGTCATTTGTTCCACCAAAGGCAACAAGGGATGGGCAAAACAAGGAACTAATAGCCTTTTATTTAATATAGAAGCTTTCTCAGAACTGCTAATGAAGATCACTAAATTTACTCTTAACCTAGCTCCAGCAGCAGAAAAATCAAGTCCTTTTGCTGCTAAAGTAAAACAAAGGTATTTCTTTCTGTGTTATACAAATAATACTATTTTACCAAAACAAGTGCAGGGCTACCACACAAAGCATTTGTGTACTTGTGTGTCTATGCCAGCCAACAACACATGAAAACATTTATTTGAAATTCCATTGAAAGTGCTCTCCATAAAAATATCACTGTGGCTAGGTATGGTGGCTCACATATTTAATACCAGCACTCTGGGAAGCCAAGGCAGGAGGACTGCTTGAGGCCAGGAGTTCAAGACCAGCCTGACTAACAGAGAACGATTCTGTCACTATAATCAAAAAATACCTTCATATATATATTTTTTTTAAAAAATATTATTGTGATACTTAGGACACGAATATAAATATATAGAACCAAATAAAAGATTAATGTGGGACCTACTTTTATTTGTTTGAGTCAATCTATTAATCTACTGATCTACTTACACACATGCCTGTACATGCACATGCCTTATATTTAAGAAAACTTGACAAGGTATCCTCCTAAATATTTAGACATTTTCTCTTCCTTGAGGTGACAGAAAAATGAAATTCTTAAAAAAGGTGTTTGATCATCAAATTGTTGATGCAACCACTCTCTTATATGAACTGGATACTTTAAAAAATTATGCTACTCCAGCAAGTGGCAAATAAAAGTTGGAGCAATTTGACGAGTTTTTGTTACTGAGGACACTAAAACATCATGAGTAATAATACTCCTCAAGCCGACAACTCACAAACTAATGAGATCTTTTTTCTGCCTTGGTTGTATAACCTGTAAAGGGGATGATGTTGACACAGCATCGTTCTAAAGAATAATAAAGGGAAAATAAATAAATAAAACAATATAAAGAAAACGTAGGCAAAGACGTAATTAGGTAAACAACAGACTGAACTAACTTGTTGCACGATGATGACGGCACATCCAACAAAAGTACTTTGTCATTTTACTTTATACACTTCCTTGCAATGGACAAATACATAGTCTAAGTATACTATACAACTTTGATGTTTTAAGGGTTTCCATAAAAACTATTAAGAATTGTTTTATATGAAAGCATCATATTATTTTGTTTTAATCAAAGAAAAAAAAGCATCCCAAGCATTAATTAGTGAGTATATTTGCCTGGGGAAGGGAAGCACTGGGATAAAGAATAATTAACTTTCTTCATATAAGATAAACTTTTAAAAAATACATAATGAGCCAGGCTTGGTGGCTCAGCCTGTAATCCCGCGCCTTTGGGAGGCTGAGGTGAGTGGATTGCCTGAGCCCGCGGGTTCGAGACCCGCCTGGGCAGCGAGACCTCATCTCTACAATAAATCAAAAAATCAGCCGGGCGTGGTAGTGCGTGCCTGTAATTCCGGCTACTCAGGAGGCTGAGGCGGAGGGATCACCAGAGCCCAACAGGTCGAGGCTGCGGTGACCGGGAGCGGCCACTGCACTCCAGTCTGGGCGACAGAGTGAGACTCCAACTCAAAAAAATAAATAAATAAATAATGAGAGAAAGTGTTATTGCAAATAAGTGATATAGAATATTTATTTGCTTATTATTATTTTCCCCTTAAAATTTTAGAACCTTTTTAAAGGAGGTAGTTTTTATGAGGACAGGGGTCTAAGACTTGATAAAAGGTGGCTAATAATGAAGAAATTTCTCAAGTACAGTGAAATAGGGAGGAAGTGTAGGACCAGGAAGAAAACTAGTATCTTCTTTGAAAAAATGCTAGTTTTATTAAAAGATCAGAGTTGTGCAAGAGTCAGTACTTGGAATGAGCAGTAGGTTAAGGCTGACAGGCAACTCAGAAGAGAGAAGGGTAGTAATGATGGTCAGAGATCAGAGCTACAGGTGAAACACCAAGAATGTTGACCTGGCTGGGCTCAGTGGCTCGGCCTGTAATCCCAGCACTTTGAGAGGTCAAGGTGAGTGGACTGTCTGAGCCCACGGGCAACTTGGCAAGACCTCGTTTCTACAATAAATAAATAAAAAATTAGCCGGGCGCGGTAGAGCGTGTTTGCAGTTCCAGCCACTTGGAAGGCTGAAGTGGAAGGATCACTGGAGTCCAGCAGATCAACGCTGGGGTGGCCATGAGGGTGCCACTGCACTCCAGCCTGGGTGACGGAGTTCGACTCCAACTCAAAAAAATAAAGGATGATCTAAGAGTTTTCTGAGGAACCCTCTCATGCATTCGATGGTTTTCCATCTCATGTTGGTGTTTATGCCATATGAGACTTTCCTCTCTAAGACAGCAGGATATCACGGTTTTCCAGTGGAAACCAGAACAACTGAAGTTCCACTTCCACACCCTGGCCCAAGCCTTCAGCAAAGCACCACCAAGAAGCAAAGACAGGTCCACCCGATCACTCGAGAGTCGTCTGGTTTTCAAGTGATGAGTTACCTCAATTGCCTGCCCCAAACCACACAGACGGAGAATTACGATTTCAAACTAATTTTCCTGGTCCTCCTGCACAAAGAATCAATGTACCTTCTACCATTCAAGGAGGAGAGCTGTCAAAATACCACTGACCAGTCTGAGTAGCTACAAGTCCATTGGGAGGATAATACAAGGAAGAAGGACATAGGCAAGGTAGAACAGGAAGAACAAAATGATGAGCAAAGCCAGAATCTTACATATTTTCATTATCTGGTTTTCACCCAACTCCAACATCTGTTTAGAAAAGGAAAAAAAAAAAATTACTGATAATAAAAGCGGGGTTCTTAAAGCAGCTCTGTACTAGCAATCCGTTATCCATACCTTCTTTGAAAGCAAATTCATAAACTTCCTTTCCTTTCTGCTTATCTTTTAGCTGTCTGAAGTGACAGGCAAATCTCACTTTCCCTCCCACCAACAGGTGGGCGAGTTTGTTTCTTTGTTAAATTGTTGGCAATAACATTTTTTTTCCTCAAGGATCTCCATTTCTACAGTCACCAAAAATTGTTGGCTAGTAAGTGATCTACCCCGTGACGATTATGGGAATCTAAAAAACACTTCTCACACGGGAGGAGAAATAAATATTTATCAACCAAACCACTTCTTTCTTCCCTTCTACCGGTAATCACCAGGTTCCTCATGATTTTAATAACGCCCAGATATTTAACCCCAAACCCACTTCATTGATTCCTGATTCCAGAAGCACATTCTGGTTTCTGGAATGGGCAAAACTGCCTGGCAGTTACACTGACCCAAAAGGGAACAGAAGGCAGAAAAGAGAACTCCCTTTCATGCACTGCTATCAGTACTGGTGGCTATTTGCAGAATTCTTGTGTCAACAGGACCAGCGAACAAGTGTTAATATTGCAAGTGGAGGCAATATCCAGAGGGAATTCAAGTCGTTAGCTGCAGGGAGCAGAACATGGAGATGCAAGAGGGAATCGTGTCAGCTCCTAGAAGCCAGTAGTCTGTGGCTGTCAGTAGTGTGAAATGGAGCTGCTTCAAAGCCGACTGGGCTGTGACCTGAACACTGCACATCCCTGCGCCTGGTGAGAGAGGATCAATGACTGTGTTTTCTGGGCTCTAGTCATCCCCTTGGCTAATGAAAGCTGTGTTGAAAGGCATGCTACGGGGCCTCTGGGCAGCCTGCAGCCTGGCATTAGCAGAGTTTGTTATATAGTTTGGCTGGTGAGTGCGCCAGGCACCAAAGCCTCCCTCGCCCTCACCCCCCTTCCCTCTTCTATCCCACCAACTCCCCTCTGGCTGTCTGTTTAGTGTCACTCAGTTGGGATGGATCCCGTTAAAAGATCTGACGCTTAGTGAGGACTCGGAGGTGTCTGGAACGCCTGCCTCTAATCATAAACACCACAGCTGGCAATGATGTGGTCGAAAAGAAAAATCACCTTGATCCAGTACACATTCTCTTTGATGTCTCTGCAGTGAGTTCACTGCCCAGAGAGAAAGGTACGGTTTGAGAAAAAAAGAAAAAAAAAGAAAAAAAAAAATCAAGCTTGACATTCTCAAATCATAACCATATGACTTTCAATTCCAAGCTTTAAAAAAATTCACACACACACAAACACACACACATATATAAAAATCACATTTTGTTCTAAGAAACTCAGAGAAGAGGCATCTGACAATGATAACATGAAACAGGTTTGGAAGATAATGGCAGTTTGAGAGGAAAACACTTTCAAAAGGGGAAAGAAAAAAAAGTCAGACTGCCACTACCAAAAAAGGAAGAAGTCTTCTGCCAAAGATTGCAAACGGCAGTGACCTTAAGTAAGAGACTGTAGCTGATTCAAGGGAAAATGAAAACTTTTCAAAGACAACACCGCTTGTGCTGCGCCACTGTTTATAAGTGCCTTTATGCCCTCTTGCCTTTCGGGTGGCCTGGTAAACACACAGCCTAACTGTGATTCCAGCCCCAACCGCAGGGTTCTAATGAATATTCAGCCACATTAACATGCATTTTCTTTGTGTTGTTCTTACGTGTGTTTTTTTAAAAAAATCTTACCAAGACAGGGCTGGTGTGGGTAATGACCTTGTGATGCTATGTGAGGTGTGTTTGCAAGTTAAATGTTAAGATGCCTCAACGATTATGGGAGAACTTAAAAAAAAAAGAAATAACTAACCACACTAACCACGTATTCTAAAAAAGTGAGTTTACAGTGAATAACAATTATGCAGCTCTCAAGATAACCCATGAGATCTTCTAATATAAAGTAAAATAAATATAATTTCATGTATCATCAATGTCAAAACTACATATCTTGCTATTCAGGATACCCCAGAAAACATAGTGAGAACACAAAGTTTCTGTATTTCTATCCAAAAGCTAGTTCTTTCGAATATATATTGTCTAAATAAACAAAGAGGTACACAAAACAAGCTCAGTTAAATGTGTGCCTCTTTTTCTTTTCTAATCTTAAAATTCAAAGTCATTTTTAAAATCTCTTAAGATTAATAGGAGACTAATTATGGATTTATAATTTCACCTTAATAAAAAAATAATGGAAAAAAACCCAAAACCCGAAGCAGCAGCCTAGGCAACATAGCAACACCTCATCACTACCAAAAAAAAAAAAAAATTAGCCAGGTATGGTGGCATGTGCCTGTAGTCCCAGTTACTCTGGAGGCTGAATGGAAGGATCACCTAAGACCAGGAGGTTGAGGCTACAGTGAGCTGTGATAGTGCCACTGCATTCCAGTCTGGGTGACAGTGAGACTCTGACTCAAAAATGGAGGAGGAAGAAAAGGAGGGAAAAGATGCATCAACCCAGATCATTTTAAGATGCAAAATTTGTCAGGTGAAAAGCACCTTTTACACTTATTCCAAATGTAGTAAGACAGTTAGGTGATTCTAATTCTAAATAAAGAAAATGTTAATCCGATGCGTCTGGTTTCTTTGATTCTGAGGAAAAATAGCCAGACTGCTTTAAACTGGTCAGTTGCACTGCGACACAACCAATGTTTAAGAAATCACTCTATAAATGGCACCCAGGAATGCAGCAGCAACACATGCAGTAACAATATCCAGATGAAGCCCAAAAGTTTGGGGACTGCTGTGTTGTTCTAAACTGAGGTTTTGCAGACTAAACGGCATTCCCCCACAATGATGGTGGTGTTTTTAGATTGAGATAAGTTTCAAATTTATTGAGGGTTATTTACTGTGGTATATAAGGTTCTGTGTGTGTTAAGGAGAGAAGTAGCCGCCTAGAAGGAGGGCAACTTGGCTGGGCTCAGGGCTGAGAAACCTCAGGAGTTTGCATACCCCTATAAGGTAACTTCTTTCCTTTTTTAACATAGGCGAGGCAATTAAATGTTAGTTAATCTTAGCAAAATGAAAGGCAATGATATGCTAATATACACTGAAATACTGGCACCTACTGCAATGTTTGCTTTATTGTGATATCTCATATTAAGTAAAACTCTTGCCAAAAATGTTAGCCCAGTTCTGCTTGCCAGAAAGAAGGGGATGGATAATTACAGTATGGCAGAATTTACCCTGACAAATTAACTTCAATCTCACCAAAAAAAAGATTTAAATAAATGTACGCACCCAACCTTGGTTTCATATGATGCAAAGCGACACATTTATAAAGGTATAAGGCTCATTAATTGAGCTCCTTTCTCCACAGTTTGGAGGAGAAAAAAAAATTCATGCCATTTACTTCATTTTTGAAAGGAAACAAACCTGGGGGTGTTTATATGATGTAGTCATATACATTTTTATTTCTAAAGCTGGGCAGAGAACTCATACAGTACTGAGTTTTCTCAGCTGATTAATATACTAGATAATCGCCAAGTTTTCGACCATACCTGATTTTGACTTGCAAGGCCATCCAAAATGGCATTCGGCACAAATATATTATGCCAGGGTTTCTACCAAATCCTTGTGCAAGTTTACTTGTGTGGAAGGAACACCAACAAACTGGTCCACCAGTCACTTGTTCAGAGTGAAATTGGGTAAGGAGGGATAATAGAAAGGTATATTTGTTTTCTGCTATATATACTTCTATGTAGCTTGGATTATTTCAACATAAAAATATTATAATGAAACCACATTTAAAAATAGAAAACAAGCCGGGCTCGGTGGCTCAGCCTGTAATCCCGCGCCTTTGGGAGGCTGAGGTGAGTGGATTGCCTGAGCCCGCGGGTTCGAGACCCGCCTGGGCAGCGAGACCTCATCTCTACAATAAATCAAAAAATCAGCCGGGCGTGGTAGCGCATGCCTGTAATTCCAGCTACTTGGAAGGCTGAGGTGGAAGGATCGCCGGAGCCCAGCAGGTTGAGGCTGCGGTGGCCGGGAGTGGCCACTGCACTCCAGTCTGGGCGACAGAGTGAGACTCCAACTCAAAAAAAAAAAAAAACAAAAAAAAATAGAAAACATGCCTTTTATGTATATTTGCAATGCTTTCACTTTACTATTTTTTATCTCATCTTCTTAAAATCTCTGTTACAAGAGATTTTTGGATATAAGGGTACAGATGTCATATTTTAATAAAAACAGAAAACAAATGTTTTATCATATAGTTTGTGAGTCTAACAAACAAAAAACACAGACATGTTATCAGCATCTCCTTATGCTGAGAAGAGAAGGTGTGCTTGTCAAAATTTCAGATTAATCTTAACAAAGAGACCTAAACAAGAGCTTTGTTCTGATTTTCTTTAAATAAGGATGAATGCTCTCTGCGCTGGCCTCCCTTCTCAACTGTCATTAAAATGTAACAGAAAGTAGTGACTAGGGACTCAGTCTCAGAGGAGTAACTTTCATTTGCATAATAAATCCCAGTGCATTCCACCACCACCAAAGAAGAGGGACAGGTATAAGGGACAATTCTTCCAGAAGGAATTTTTTTTTCTAGAGCTAGAATGAGGCTAACAAGAGCCAGAGAAAAGGATTCTGAAAATTCTAATGTAAAATCCCCAAAGAGAAAAACTTACTTTTTCCAGTAAGGTGGAGCTTCTGTCTCAAATCATCTTTAACAGGCTTGGGAGGTAATTTCTTAGGATACAGAGATTCTAAGAGAATGCTGTATCCCTTTGGACAGAAACAGAAAACTCTTACTTCTGGGAGAGTTTCTCATTTTGAAGTGATTAATGAGCTCCAATGGAAGTGGTTGGACTCAAAAGACAGCATGCTCTAATTAGACCTGGGGCTGCTGGTGACCAAGCAAAATATAAGGTTAGACCAGGAGGTTAGTCACGGCTGCCATGATGTTAGCAGAAAACAACAACAATACCTGCTACTTGTGGGGTTCTCACTATGTGCCAGGCACTTAACTACCATAATCTACTCTTTTTGTTTTTGTTGCAACTTTGTAAGGCAGATATTATCATTTCTATTTTACAGAAGAGAGAAGGGAGGTTCATTGAGGTTAAATAGTTTGCTCACGTCATATAGTTGGCAAGAGACAGAACTAGACTTTGACTCATAACACCAAAGACTGTGCTTGGTGTCCTTCCAGGTAAAACTAAAGAAACCTAATCATGGTAGAGGACAGATGACAACACCCAAGAGACAGTCAGCAGACATCACTGGCCAGTGCTGGTGCCATAAATTCCGGGAACCAAATGTGGTAAGGCCCAGAATCCAAGGACCACATCAAACTATCTTCAAAAATCCTTCTTGAAAATATCTGATAGATAGATACCCACAAATTTTGTCTACCATAATCTGACCACCCCTCCAGTTAAATGTGCTCATGTTCGGCAATTCCAGGAGGTCCATCACGAGGCAAATTCCCTGTGCTTGGTGCAACTTTACGTCAAGAACATCACAATCAGGCAACCCCTTCAGGTCTGCTCCCACTGTGGGAGTTTTTCTGTACTCTCAACAAATCCTGCTTTCTTAAAAAAAAAAAAAAAAAAAAATGAGTATCACAATCATCCCACACTACTCAACACCACCCAGAAAACACCACCTGGAAAAGACACTTGGTGTTTCCAGCTTGAAGCAACCTTGACTGAAGGGTCACAGAAAAGGAAACATGAGGGGTCAATGCTTCATTATGTGAATGATTCTAAGGGAAAATAAGCAAGAAGAATATCTTGAACAAGGAAGACGTTCCAAAAGAAAGATTCCAAAAGAAAAGCACAAATTAAGCAAGTACAAAATTGGTCAAGAAAGGAATTAGTGTAAGATCAACCCAAACAGAGAAAAAGAGATTCCCATTCCTCTGGAATATTGCAGGTAGTGGGTATACAGACATTTCTCACTATCCAAATCTATCTTCTTTGTGCATGTGAACAATAAGACAGCAAGAGACAGGATATTATCTAAACAGCATACAAGAGAGTGTAGACACAGGAAGAGTCCGTTCTTCCAAACAGCCCAATCTAAATAATTTATCTGAAACTATTTCATTCTTGAGTACAGACAGCTCAAGTTCACACAGTGAGGAATAACTGTACTTTGTGATTCCAGGCTCACTGTACATGCATAAGCTACAGGCATATGCTACGCTACTATAGGTTTCTTGTGTTAGGTCACTTAAATGACTTTATATATAGATAAGAAATCCTGAGTTCAGTACAGCACACGCATGGGCTAAAAAAAAATAGCAAACAAAAACATAAGACCAAGGCAATGTTGAAGAATTTTTTCCAAGAATGACTGAGTTGAGACTTTTTCCAAACATACAACTATTATATTAGTATTTTACCCTAGGCTCTACCCAATCTACATGGGCTTACTTCAATCCCAAGGTGGCTGTGGGCTCAGCCTCACACCAAGAAATGAGGTATAAGATGAACTCTCTGGGCAGGAGAATTACTAAAAAAAAAGTGCTAATGAGACAGAGTTTTGGTTTTCTGAAGATAAAAGAAATGGCCAGGCTGCCCTGAGAGTTTTTTAAAAGATTCAAGATATGCTATATATGGCCAACATATTTGGAAGAGAAGCCAATTTCCAAACAAAGGAACAAAAGTGGTAGCTCCATCTCTCTCCACCTCCCCGGCCAGCTGTCCTTCCAATCTCTCCACAACCCAACCAAAACACGAAGTCAAATTTCCACCAGAAATAAAGATCTGACTAAGGGGGAAAGGGGACAGAGTTGCTGATTTCACAATGTAAGCAGCAATTTCATGACCACTTCAGTGCTTTATGAAATAATGTATTAACATGGTGGTATTTTCTTATTTATTTGCCTTAAGTAGGCAAAATGTGAATGGTTTACATCATTAGGGTAGAAAATATAATTTGGACATATACATTGTTTACAGTATGAAATATAATTTGGGCATGTACATGTATTTCTTACAGTAGGACTAGAGTCAGAGGCTCACCAACATAACTTTTTTATGTGTGTGAATTTCTGATTTTTTTTAAACATATATTTTCTGTTTTCCTTCCAGAGAGTCTTTTTAACATGAGATTCCTTAAAAGTGCTACTTCCTACTCACTGTAGTCTCCAACACTAAGACTCTGTATCACGTTAAATCGGGTTTCCAAGTTTTCTGATTTTACCTTAAATGGAGGGAAAGGGGGATGGCATTTTTAAAACCACAGCGAGAAAGCCATGTGATGGCTGCAACTGCTTTTAGATACTCATATTTTCGCATGAATATTAGGCCTGTCTGTGACAATGTTCTTGGAAAAAATTAAAAAGTTCCCTTCCTCCAACAACACGCGCAGCGTCTCCTTTTGCCAGAGGCACTCACTCATTATATAAATCAAACGAGCACACAGTGCTAGACCCGGAGTGACTAGTAATGCCCAGCACATTCCTCTGCCTGAGCTGAGATGACTTTGGTGCATTGCATGCAGATGTCAGGCATTTTAATAAAGAGCTCCATTGTGCAGGCCCCGCTACTCCTCCGCAGATCGAAGCACTCCCCCAAAAGGGGGCAGGGGGAGAGGGGAAGAGCGACAGCCATTCCAGCTGGAGCTGGAACCTCGTCTGAGTCAGGAAAACCACAGCTCATAAGCAAAGAGGAAGCATAATGTTCTACAAGGACAAAACATTAGCAGAAATGTCACTCAGCCCCAGTTCCACATGTTGGCTGCCACGGCCTCTTCCTCCTAGCATGCCCGATTGATATAAATTCCATCTGCTCAGCAGCCAAGTGACAGAGAAGAAATACCGGCATCTGGTCTCCATTGCTGTCGGGTTTTTGTTCCATGTTAGACCTTAGCTAGAAACATATGAGGAGATGAAGGTGCTGGCAAGCGACTAAAAGGCTGAACTGGCATAAAGGAGACTTTCTGATGCTTTTCACACTTCCCTCTCGATTTTTTACAGGAAGGGGGAGGGTGTGACAGAGACTTGATAACCTCAACAGTGGGAGCCAAGAGGCTGAAGGTCATTTCGTGATTTTTAAGGTAAAGATTTTTGTCTTAAAGAGTTTTAATGCTAACAACGATAAAGCACAACATTTATTCCCCTTTTCATCCATTGAATGCAACAGAAGGCAACTAAGTCACAGAAGAACCTTCTTCGGCTAATTTTCCCCCTTTCTCTTAAACTTATCCACTGGTTTGGACTCGCTCCACAAGCACTTTATATTCTCTTGCAGAGTAGCTGAAAAATGCCAAAACTCAAAACCACCACTCTCGTTTAACCCTCAGCTGCCCAGAATGGCATAAAGTCACAGATCGAGCCTAAACTCCTACAGGGAAATAAAAGCCTGCCAAAGCCCCAAAGCTGGATGTTCCGAGAGTTCACTCCCAGCTCCTTCCCAAGTGAACATTTATTTATTCACTTGATGAGGAGACTGAACAAAGTAAACACTCAAACAAAAAATACGGACACAGAGGTGGTAAAAGAGAACATGGGTATCTGGTTTTTCTTTTTTTCAGTGTCATTTTTATGCTTTCAAAGCAGTAACAATGAGAATGGCTCCATTCACAAATATAACACAGAAGGGGTTCTTTAAATAAAAGGATTGATGTCAGGTCATAATGTTGCCTTGGAAAATAATTGTGAAGGTGAATCCTGTTAAACCCTCTTCAAAATATGACTGAAGAAATGTATAAACTTTTTAGCAAAATAATACAAAAAAGATGAAAAGGATCACTTTAACAACTGTGTTATTTTACAACTCTAATAGATTTTCGCTCTACCCCCCAAAATAAAACAAAACAAACAAAAACACTGTTTAAGATTGTGTTGTCAAACAAGGTGCTTCTTCAATCTCTATCTTTTCCTCTTTATCACTTGGTGAGCACTTGAGGTAAGAACACTATGCATGGTAAGAGAAGTGAATTAAGATAAATATAATAATATTAAATAAAACGACAAGGAATCCAGTAGGTACAGAGTTGATAATGTCCCCTTTGAAACTGGCAGTCCTGGGACTGATTGCTATGACTGTTAGTAACTCAGAACATTTTAATCAAGTACAGAGTATAAGCTACTGGCTGATATTCAGATTTGTCAGAGAGCTAAATAAGGCTTAGGTTCAGATCCCTCATTTGCCTAGGCCCTCAGGAGTTTCAGGGAGTCACAGAACATCCTAGTAGGAGAGGAGAAGCCAGGTTGCAAACAGGAAGGATTTTTATGTAAGCATTTCTGATAAATTCCCTAAGGAGATTTCAGAAGAAAAAGGCCTGAATTGCCATGATTTCTGTAATTTCCTGGTTTGGAGAGATTTCGTATTCTAAATATACTTTCAGTATTATATCTAGAAATTATTAAAAGCTGAAATTAAATAACCTATTTGCTAATTAGGACTCTGCTGTTCCTATATGTAATAATTCATTGAATTTGCTTTACATTCTTTAAGTAATCAAATGTCATTAAAAGACCACACACGGAAGAAAAAAAATAGATGTATGAAAAAATGTATTAATTATAAGCCCTATACAATTTTCACTACCTTAAGAAACATAAAAATCCTGACAGAAAATTTTATTCAATAACACTGAAATTAACTGAAAACAAACATAACATTAAAAAATTACTAAATAACATTAACTAGTTCCCATTGTTTTGAAGAATTGAAGTTCTTTCTAAGCCAGAATGAAGAATTAGAAGTCAATCAAAAGTTAACAAAACCATACAAAAATTAAAAAAACACAAACACAAAACCAAATGAAAAACAAAAGCAACACACACACACACACACACACACACACACACACACACACACACAGAGCTGAAAACCAACTAAGAGTGAATATTTGCAACACAGATACACTCTAGGCTAATTTCCTTAAGATATAAAAAGGTGCTAAAAATGAACAGAAAACGATTTACAGTGTGATTAGAAACACATTGAAGAGACATTTAGAAAAAATGGAACAGAAATGACTGATGAAAAGATGGTAAATCTTACTTATTAAGAGAAATACAAATGAAAGAAAAGTACTACTATTTATCCCTTATTACTGACCAGAATGCCAAAGATTGAAAATTTGTTTCAACACCTAGTCTATCAGTGTATAAGGAAAAAGGCACATAAATTATGATACATCCATACAATACAGCTATCAAAAAAAGAATAAGGTAGCTCTTTATGTGCTGATATGAAATTGTTTACAAGATATATTATTAAGTGAAAAACAAAAGTGCAGAATAGTGTGCTCACTGTATCCCCTCACCATTTTAATCAAAAGATATGCTATGCTTTATATGCATAGACTACTTCCAGAACTATACCTGAATATCATAGACTTACTTTCAACTATACAGTCATATATATACATATGTATATATATAATTTTTTACTAAAGGCATGTATTCCTTTTTAAAAGTATCTTTTTATTTTAAAAATGTATTCTATAGAGCACAGTCAAGAGTCTATATATTCTTGAACTAATAACTAAATACCTTTTTATTTATCTTAATATCTTTCAACATTCTATCTACCAGAGAGTATACAGAAGTTCCTGTAGGCATAGCTGTCCTTGTCCTTATTAAAGTAAACTAAAATACTACATTCTGGGCTTTTGTTTCTGAGCCTTCCTAAAATGTTAAGATTCTCACTTTTGGGGGGGTCTTCAGATTGCCATTGTGTTTTGTTTTTTAAAATGAATTAAAAATAAATACATATATGTATGTATGGCACAGGTGTATGTATGTATGTGGCAAAACATGATGGTATTTTTCAGGGTACCAAGAATTTGGTCATTTTCTAATTCATTATACCCAGTGAGACAAGGCTAGCAAAGAACATTCAGAGGGTAAATCCATTTCCAAATTAAAACCTAACAAGTATAATGTCTAACTGATCAGGGCCTTGAAAGGTTTATTTTTTAAAGCATAGTTTGTGCTTAAAGACACTGGAATTACTTCCCGATACAGTTAATGCTTTATTCCCCCCTCTACCTTGTGATACCTTTCTCTCTGCCATTTCCCAAGCCATATCAGAAAAAATCCTGTGCTACCAAGACATATCCTCAGACAAAGAAATGTACGACATTAGTCAGTCACTAAAAGGGCAATAAGCAATAGAAATGTTTTCCTCTCTGTACCTATGGTGTCAGCACAGCGTAACAAATACAGGCCATAATTTACTGCCTGAACTCCTTGCTGATATGACCATGATACGTCAATGGAAAGTGAGTTCATAAAAAATAAATTCTCTTTCATTCTCTTAACATAAATTTATTGAGGCTCTATGATGTGCCCAGAATGTGAATTTAGCAAGCAACACTAAGTTTCATCCATCAAAAAACTTACAATCCAGCAGAAGAAAAACACAAGTAAACAGGCAATTATTACAGAGTATCACATGGAATCAATAAAAATCGCCATGTGGACACTTTCGTTGGTAGAGCAATGCCAAACAGGGAGAGCAGGAGCAGTTTCCCGGAAAAGCGATGGCCAAGTTGAGACCTAAAGGCGGGTAGAAATTAACTTAGAAAAGTATTAGAAGCAGCATATTTCAGGCAGAGACAGAGGAAGCAAGTGATCCCATGTCCAAACGGAGGAACTATGGAACTGCCCAAGGACTTGGGAGGGCAGCTCACCTCTTCCAAAGGATAGCTACTGGCCTCTCATTCCCAAGCTTTGCACATAGGCGGGATGCCACACCTGATGGACCCACTAACCAGATCAAATACATCAACCCCAAGTTTGCAAACATCAGGGGAGGAGGAAGAGGATGCCATGATAATTAGGTGTAGGTAAAGCATCAGACAGGACAGTTGGATTTGCTGTTGGTCATCTTCACCACGTATCTCTCTCTTAATACCCCATCTGCCCTTGTGGTACTGCTGTGGGGTCCAAATGGGAGGTCTCATTACCAATAGCCCAAAGCACAACACCACCTCTCTCAGGATGAGAAGGTATTCAGTTGCCTGCTTGGGAGACTCATCAACACAACTTCTCGCAAGTATATGGCTGCTGGGGTGACTGAGTAGCTGAAAGAACCCGCAGAAGCTTCAAGAGCAGGCCACAGCACCTCTTCCCCGGGAATGACAGCTGATGGGTCAAATCACCAGGGAGCTGCCGGAGACTTATTAATGGTGACAGGTACACTACCTGGGAGACAGGTTGAGAGGGAAAAAAGATTATTTATAAGCGAATAGTTAACAGCTGTACCTACTGCTAAGAATTACATGGATGCCACAAACTGTAGAATTCAAATCCTGAGTTATTCAAGCACGAACAACTGCCTGTCACCCAAATGCAACGCATCGCTACAAATTAAGGTGGGAGAGATGAGACACTGCCATGCTGCCTCACCAAGAAAGGCAATGTCATCCCGGAGTGCAGGTAAGAGGTGGAAAAAGGATGTGATAACCATGAGATAAATTATGGTTCTTAACAATAATGATGAATTTGCAAGAACAGCTTTATAATTTTTCCTGAGGGCTTTAACAACAGAACAGATGCCAAATGCATCTTGTATTATATCAAGAGTAAAATGATTTGGGGAGTAAGGAAAAATGAAGAGTCGTGTTAGAATGGTAAAATGAGAAGGAAAACATGACAAAAATGAAACGATAGAAGTTTGGTTTGTAAAAATACTGGAGTAATTATTACTTAAGATAATTGTTACTGTATTTATATATGGAAAAATGTGACCTCTGCCACATTGAAATGAACATTTATGCTACTCTATCATGACTCTGGACCATAATCTAAGTAGATAACTATGAAAACCATCTCACGTACTAACATTAAGAAAATCAACAGTGGAAGCTTTTCCTTTCAATTCAATGTTCGGAAAAGCCTGGAAGTTCAATATATATTGAGTTGAAAATCTATGAGAATAAATATTCTCAACAAATTTTTATAGTTTCATTTCTCTAGGAACTAAAATTTCTATGACCATATGTTTTTTTTTTTTTTTTTTTTTTACCACCATGAAACAAGAGCTATTAAAGAAAAGAAAAAGTGGTATTCAGGAGCTATTCTCATTTTAGAAAACAAAAGAAGTCGTATATTATTAATGGAGTCTAAGTACAAACTTGATGCAGAATACATAGGACACACCCAATCAACAACTGAAATAAATGCAACTATGTTTACCCTTGCTCCATAATACACTAAGTGAAAAAAGGCAAGGAATGAAATGCTCAAAACTGTGTATGCCAGTCACTTATTTGTGCAAAAAGGAGAAAAAATAATATTTATATACATAAGATTACAGAATATCTCTGGAAGAGTATTTAAGAAACTAGTTGGGGGGCTGCAACTGAGGTGGATAGAGCAGCTGGGTGATAACGGGTATCTGAGTGCATATGTCACCTACCAAAATATAACTGTTTTGTAAGTATTTACTTTTTAATCTGGGGATTTTATTACTAAATGTCTATTTTTTAAAAACACTCAGACATATACAGTAATATGTGTGTGTGTGTGTGTGTGTGTGTATACATGGCTATTTCTTAAAACAATGTTTGTAAAGTCCAAACATTGAAATCAACCCAAATAACGTTTTTTTTCCCCTGAGTTGGAGTCTCACTTTTGTCACCCAGGCTGGAGTGCAGTGGCAGGATCATGGCCACCACAGCCTCAACCTGCTGAGCTTAGGTGGTTCTTCTGCCTCAGTCTTCCAAGTGGCTGAAACTACAGACGCACTCCACCATGCCCGGCTAGTTTTTGTGATTTATTGCAGAGACAAGGTCTCACCAAATTGCCCAGGCTGGTCTCGAATCCCCGGACTCAGGCAATCCTCTTGCCTTGACCTCCCAAAGTGCTGGGATTAGGCAGAGTCACTGGGCCCAGTCCCAAGGATCTTTAAATTAATGATTATTTAAATAAATGATGGTACATCCACATAATGGAAAATTATATGAAGGCTAATATGGAAAATTATACGAAAGTTTAAAAAGAATGGATGACACCTCTATATACGAACATGGGGATAGGCTTGTATTCGTTTCCCAGGGCTGTTATGCCAAATTACTACCACCTTAGTGGCTTAAAACAAAAGGCTTTATCCTCTCAGTTCTGGAGGCCAGAGCTTAAAAGCAAAGTGTCAGTAGGGCTATGTTCCATTCAGAGGCTCTGGTAAAAAAAAAAAATCTGTCCCATGCCTCTCCCCTAGCTTTGGGTGGCTGCTGGCAATCCTTGGCTTGTAGGCACACCACTCTAAACATTGTTTCCATCTTCACATCACCTCTTTTGCATATATGCTCCCCTCTGTGTGTCATATCCTTACCTCTTATAAGAATACATTTGATTGCCTGAACCCGCGGGTTAGAGACCCGCCTGGGCAGGCAAGACCTCATCTCTACAATAAATCAAAAAATTTGCCAGGCATGGTAGCACATGCCTGTAGTTCCAGCTACTTGGAAGGCTGAGGCGGAAGGATTGCCGGAGCCCAGCAGGCAAGGCTGCGGTGGCCGGGAGCGGCCACTGCACTCCAGTCTGGGCGACAGGGTGAGACTCCAACTCAAAAAAAAGAAAAAAAAAAAAGAATACATTTGATAGTAGTTAACAGCCCACATACAGTCCATGATTATCTCCTCATCTCAAGATCCTTGACTTAATCACATCTGCAAAACTTCTTTTTATTGCCAAATAAGGACACATTCAGAGGCTTCAAGGATTTGACATAAACATTTGGTAAGAGCAAAGGGAGGATTTTCTAGTCTACCATCAGATTTAAAACAATGTCTAATTTTTTGAAAAGTAAGATATAATATACACAAATTGAATTCATGTATTAAAATTAACAATAATGATAACTGAGTTATATATACATGTGTGTGTATACATGAAAATACATGGAGAACTGAACACCAAACAAATAAAATGTGGGTTATTAATACGGGAAGGAGCTAGGAACAACTCACTTTTGCATTATATTTTACTTCAATGTTTGAATTTTCATCTCAATCTTATATTACTTTTTTCAAAAATTATTTTATTTTTAAAATGTGTGGTACAAATGAGGGTTAGGTACATACATGGTCAAACAGGTAAAGTGGGGGTACCCTTATTGATGCTATGTGCCCCCCTTCCCCTGGCAGTGTCCCATTACTGCCAATCCCTCTCTTATGATATTCTGATAAATGTTCAAGGTCCGTTTATGACTGAGTAGTACATGTGGTACTCAGATCTTTGTTTCTGTGATAAATCACCGAGTATGACAGACTCTAATTCCGCCCAGGTTGCCGCAAAGTTCAAAATTTTGTTTTTATTTATAGTTGCATAATATTCCATCATGTAAATGTGCCACATTTTCTTTATCCAGTCCACTTCTGATGGGTAGCATGGTTGGTTTCATGTTTTTGCTATTGTGAGTTATGCTGCAATAAATATGCATGTGCAGGTATCTTTATTATAGAGTGATTTGAGTTCCTCTGGGTATATTAGCAGAAGGGGGATTGCTGGAGATTGCTGGAAGGTCAATTTTCAGTCAATCTTATATTACTTTCATAAGCAAAAAAACAATAGTTCATATTTTAAAGGAAACTCTGAAATATGTTGACATTTCCCCAAATTTACTTACCTAATTCTGGTCCCTGTTGTGGAAAAAAGGGTTTAGTCAAACCTGCATAACAGAAGATGATTACCAATTGCTATAGTGGAATAACATTTTATTAAAAAAAATAAAAATATTAGGTCATAAT
The DNA here is from genome assembly GCF_000164805.1 of Carlito syrichta. NCBI lineage: Eukaryota > Metazoa > Chordata > Mammalia > Primates > Tarsiidae > Carlito > Carlito syrichta. The sequence goes on along the minus strand of NW_007051985.1, from coordinate 337,045 downwards.
TTCCAGGTACAATATTCATAACATAGACTGCCAAAATTTCTAAGGGAGAAAAATTTTATTCTTAATCCAAACTTCTATGAACATCTGACAACTGTTCTGTTAAATAAAACCTCAAGCCCAAATTCTACAACCTCTCCTTCAAAAGCAAAACTTCCAAAAGCATTTCTAAGGTTGGGTATGTGCAGGCATGAACTACTAAAGTGGCATTAGTTTGCCCTTTACAAAATTTCTCTCTTTGTAGGTAGGTCTTTCCCTCAATATAACTTCATCTTCAAGTTTTCCTCCACCTACAAAATTCAGTAACATCTTTACCTTACTGATGCATTCTGGAACAAAAGTTCTAGAAATCACTGTACATCTCTCTACTGCACCCTTTTTCCCCCACATGAGAATGGCTAAGCACTACCAATGTCAATTGGGGTTCTCTAGAATCTCTTTCTCAAGAGTCCATAAAAATTGAGGAAGTTTCTCTTGTCTAGATGAAAACACAATGATTGAGATGTGCTTTTATGAAAAAGATGATACTGCACAAAGCAAATCTGTCAAGAACAGAAGGGCACTTCATCTGGGGGAATGAAAACCATAAGGTTGAGAGAAGTGTCTGCATTAACTTTACTCCTGCATTCACCCAAGTCTATGAAACGCCTACTGTGTGAAAGGCTGCACCACAAACCAAGGTGTATGCTGCAAAAAATGTGGGCAGAACTTCTGGAGACTGAGATTTGACAAGAAGAGAAGTGAGTTCACTCATGGCAGACTGTTGCCCTGACATGAGGCAAGCCAGCAAGCCGAGGCAAGAGAAGACACAGGGGCAGAGCAAGAGTGGGACAGGTATCATGCAGAAAAAGTGCAGTGGGGCACACAGCGCCTGATAATGACGGATACTGCCCAATTTGCCAAGAGACATGTTTAGCAATGAGCAGGGAGGGGACAAGGAAAGGTAGGCCTATTACAAAACTTGCCACCCACCTCCTTTTTGGCACTATCAGTTTCACAGGCTCCATTAAAGTAATCAAGGGCATCCAGCCTCCCCTGAGATCAAGAGGAGATGGTGATTATGAAAATAATAACAGTTTTAAAAATTATCTAAGTGTTCTGAGGGAGCCTTTATTTCTGACAGTGTTAAACACCAGCAAGTAGGAGGTAAAAAACAAAAACAAACTAGAAGACCACAGCAGCCTCAGTCTGAAAGGCCACTCCAGGGCTACTTAAGCCAAACACCCTCTGTGAGTTCAGTGGTTAGGCTATTCCCTCCTCTGGATGGCATTTCCAAGGCATCTCCTTCACATGTGCAAAAACAAGAAACCGGCACCAAGACATTACAGCACATTTCTGTTTGAGAACAAGTTTCTGGGGGAATGGCTTTTAAAAGGGAGAGAGAGTAGCTTTTCTTTCATTTAATTTTTTTTTTAAACAAAAACTGCCTAGAGACACTGGTTTGTGAAGCCAAGTTTGTTAATGTACAAGTGTAATTTACTTTTATATAAACATAACTTCACAGTGCTATCAGTAGGTTCCATTTTCAGTAAAAACAAACAAAAAAAAGAAGCTGAAAAATAATTATAAAACATATGGTGCAAACCCTGGCTGTGTTTATTTTATGACAGTTAACATTATTTACAGTGTGATCTGGTCAGAATTAATACTCAAAGGGTTATACACAAAATATGTTCAATTTTTCTTTTTAACCATGCATACCAGCAGTCTTGTCAATCCATCTAAATGAATTTGTCTAGAAATCTCCTGTATTCAAAGAAATCAAATATATTTTTAACACATAATTTTATTCAAAATGCTTGAGTAATATCACCAATAAGCTGCCAATTACAATACAGGAGGAAGCTCACCCTCCCTCTTCTTAAATAACAGAAAAGTATGACAAATAGGCATTTAAAATCCTGCCATTCATTGCATGAGATTCTTTAGTTGCACACTATTCATTTCATTACCTTTGTTGTTAATGTGTGTACATTTAAAAATTTTTCAGTTTATTTTCTTTTGTAACAACGCCACCACTACTTTTAAGTTACACATACATTATTAGTATATCCTTCTGAGAAAAAAACTATTTAAATAGTGTATCCTTGATACTGGAGTAGCATTTGGAAGTTACTGACAACAGAATCTGCTAATTGGAAGTCAGGACAAAATTTTTTCCTTTCAATGTTCAACTGAGAGATATACCGAGATGCCAAAAAAAAAATGTATACACATTTTAAGGTATTACTTTTAGTTTGCCATAATCAAAAGCATCTGGACGCTGATGGTAGCCACTCTGAGCACCTCTTGCAACTGCAGAAGTCAAATGTGGCTTGTATTCATTTTTTCTTATCAGTATATATTGAGCTTTACTTACAATTTTAATGTAGCTTTTTCCTTTCTTAAAATGCGTATATATTTTTGGGGGGCACCCTCTGTATAACAACCAAGAGACAGAGAAACAGAAAAAGTGAGTAAGAATAATTTTTGTAATAAAAATCTTAAATATTTATCCTGTATTTTATTAAAATACTCTAGTATTTTGCTCCCATTCAAGGTCTTTTTTTATTCTTTTATTTTTTTTGAGTTGGAGTCTCACAGTCACCCAGGCTGGAGTGCAGTGGCATGCTCACGGCCACTGCATTCAAGGTCTTATATTAATATAAATACCAAAATTTATAGGACCAGCTGGTGCTTAGTAATTTGAGCTGAAAGACAAAATGGCTGCTCCCCCCCCCAGACATGCAGACACAAGACATTCTCCTTCCTGTAGTGGACACTGACCACAACTAACCTTCCACGATCACAAGAAATGGCTTCTTCCAGTGGTGTGCTACAGCTGGCTTATACCAGCCTATGAGAGCTGATTGTTAAATATTCAATAAATTTTGTAAGCTGGTTGTTCAAACATAGACATCATTAAAAATTAAACTGTATAAATATGCAATTAAAGCAATATTACAAACAATGGCAATAGATACTTGAAACATACCACTTCTACTTATGTGACTTATCATTTTATGCTTATACATGCTCTTGAGGTTATTTACTTCTACTTAAGTCTAGTTTTGTGGAAATACTATATAATAATGTGTGACTAAGTATCTCCTCCCAGCTCCATGTTTATCAACTCTTGTTGATAGGCTAAAATCAGGCATCATGAGATATTTTCACCATAGGAATCCGCAAACACTGCAAATCACGTTTTTGTTATTATTTTTCATTTAAAGAGCTGTTGAAACACCTTTACCAACAGATCGCTAACTTCTGAATAATAGATTGCTGTCTAGCTCCCAAACAGACTTCATTTGTAAATATACACTCACTTAAACTTTATAATCCCATCTGTACTCATTTGGGAAAGAGAGAAGAGGAGAGAGAGATAATTTTGCTATGACAGATTTTTTAAAATAACTATAAATTTTATTTGGATCACTTATTTTTATGAAGTCTTGTAAAACATAACATGGAGCATGATTTTCGGATATGAAAAACATTTGATATGACAAATGAAATATATGGCCTGTGTCTTAGACAGGAAACACCCTGCATGCCTCTGGAAGCAAACACAAAGATTAAGTATCAGGCACACAGGTTTTTCATTTTTTTAAATGTATGAATTATTCTGTTTTTATAAAAATTAGTAAATGAGATTCTAGCCATTACAAATCTTAGGTTTTTATAAACTGTCAGATGGTATAAGATAAAAAATATAACTAAGGAATATAGAATAAAAGAGTGAAATAATTCTGAGTCAAAGCCAATGGGAAAAAAAGATAGCTTACAGGTATTAAAATGTAAGAAAAATTTAGAGATAAATTACTTTTGGTTAAACATGCAGCAATATCTGTTAAGACGAAAATGAGGATGAATCAAATATTCATATTCTCAAAACTAAATCAAGGTAGGGAGAAAAATCTGCCTATTTGTATTACATGGTGCACCCACAATCTCATTTTTACAATCTCTGGTTTATAAACTTGAAGCAAACATTACATTTTTCAATATTTCTTCTATTTGTAAATCACATATAAAAAGGAAATATATTGAAACTAAATAGCAAACCATTCAGAAATCTTACAAATGCCAACAAGGAGGGGAAAAAAAAAGGAAGGAAAAATAGTAATAGAGTTAAAATGTACCTCTTTATGGGTCCACCTATAGCAGCTGGCAAAAGTTTATAGACATGCATTTTATTAGAGAGAAATAGAGTCTAAAAATCAACTTTTAAGACAATCATTCTTAGTAGTAATGTAGCAGGTTTCAATGTAATTATAAAAAAATAAGTCTGACTTATAGAATTTGTCTTTAAAAACATCCAGGTCTACTTAATTAACACAAGTAGACTGTGACTGTCAACCAAATCAATGATGTAAATGCATTTTAAAATGGGCCTATAATGAACTAATTATTACTATTATTATTTAGAAAGAAACATTAGTCAACGCAAAGGACTCTAGATGCGGTATCAAAAGATCCAAATTTGAGTACTACTGGTTTTAGCACTGTTAAGCTTTTTTACCATTATCTAGTACAAGTTTTTTTCCTTGATCTAATACAGGAAGTCTACTGAACAGGAAGTCTTACCGTTCCAGTTTTATAGTAACTGAAACTGACCATGAATGAGAGGTTCACACAATGGTAATACAGGAATGAAATATTTAACTAAGCAACTTAATTTTGACCCATATCATGTTTACAAAACCGTATCATAAAGAATCATGAGAAAATCATTTCTAAAACTCTGTCTTTCTCCTCATTTTCCTTTCTCTTATCCCGCCTTTCTTAACTGACCATAACAACAGTTTATGTACCCTAATCTTAATATGTTATAAATTGCATGCTTTCCTTCCAGAACCAAATAATGCATTAAGTTGCTTTCCCCTAAAGTATCTCTCTTCATCTTCTTTTGTAGGTAGACCACATACCCTTAACGACATCGACAACAAAATGATTTTTAAAACATGTACAGAAAAACCATGATCAAGCTCGTTTTCTATTCACTTAAGAAGATGACTTTTGTCTATTTTCATAAATAACTTAGATATGATTTCCTCAAAAACATCCACAATTTTGGGGGTTTTAAACCTAGATTACAAAGGAAATGACTAAAAAAGAAGTAAAACTTTTGTTTTGTTTTGTTTTTTGAGTTGGAGTCTCACTCTGTCACCCAGACTGGAGTGCAGTGGCCGCTCCCGGCCACCGCAGCCTCGACCTGCTGGGCTCCAGCGATCCTTCCGCCTCAGCCTTCCAAGTAGCCAGAATTATAGGCATGCGCTACCACGCCCAGCTGATTTTTTGATTTATTGTAGCGATGAGGTCTCACTGCCCAGGCGGGTCTCAAACCCGCGGGGTGAGGTAATCCACTCCCCTCAGCCTCCCAAAGGCGCGGGATTACAGGCTGAGCCACTGAGCCCCGCTAGAAGTAAAACTTTTATACTCTCGCTCTGAAGCTTAGAGAGTAAAGTGGTCTCTAAAATTTAACTTTCGTTAAAGTTGACAATTTCTAAGTATAAAGATCATATTAAACATTTATAAATACTACGTTCTCAAAAATCTGAAGTAGCTGCTGAGTTCTGAGAAATAAAGCTAGGAAACCCTAACTTTGGGGCTTTTTGTTTATGGCAAAGTTGCCCGTGTGTTTTTAAAAGATGAGCTGTCATTTAATCATCTTTGGAAGGCTGATGGTAAAAAAAAAAAAAAAAAAAAAAAAAAAAGGCACTGGGATAAAGACACGAATTTTACATAATAGTTTAGAAAAAGGATTTTCATAGCTTCAGTCTCATTTCATATTAATGATTCTGGACAGAGGAACAGAAGTTGCAGGGATGCCCTACGTTCACTGCAGACACAGTTTAGTCTACAACCTTAACAGTTTCCTAGATTCCCATTTACCCAACCTTGAAGTCCGGCTCAATCTGTGAACACCCTTTTTCTCTCTCATCTAGTGCATCCAGTCAGTAAGCAGTTTTATTTAATCCTGCTGTTTATTCTCTCGGCCATTCCTCTTAATGCCAGTCTTATTTCTACTTGAACGAAATGACAGACTCCAAATCAGACAGCCTGGCTCAGAACTCCTTAGTTTCCTACAAAGATACCACTACCAAATAAAGCTTCCCAAGGCACTAAAAAGGTGGTTGATGATTACAGTCCTAGCCCCCAAATTGCTCATGCCCTTGTATCCACGTCCTGCAGTAGTCATCTCCCACTCTGGTTCTGGGCTTTGCTATGTGACTTGCTCTGGCCAATGGGATACTGGCAAACATAAAGCAAACAGACACTTTTATTTAAGAGTGCTTGTACCTTTGAACTTGCCCTTTCCTGTTGCTCTTCAGAATCCTACAATCAATCTGCACATGAACAAGCCCATGGTAATCTGCTGAATGGTAGTTCATCCAGTCACCTCCATTGCCCCAGCCAACAACCAGTATCAACCCAATGGTCAGATGTGTAAGAGGGCCATCCTAAACCAACCAACCCCAGGTCAGTGTGCCAGCTCACCGCAGATGTGCCCAGCTGGCCCACAGACTTGTGAACAATAATAAAATGGTGATAAGTTAAACCACCATCAATATACTAATACACATATTACTCACTTAGAAAAAAAAACATCAACTTTCAGTGACATAAAACTCCTTACCATTTAACAATTAATGCCCTTGGTACTCAGTTTCCAGTATACCTTTCTAAAATTCTCCCAGTGCTTTCACAAACAATTCTATCTTTCAGAACTGACTTTCTTAAAAGCATGCAACATCATAGGAAAATAAAACATTCTAATGAAATTTAATAAAAACTACCTAAAATACCCAATTTGATCTTTCTTGTTGTGAAGTTTAGTAAAATTCTTTTCTGTAGGTCTTAACAGAAAGCATCTTGCCAGGCGCTGGCTCAAGCCTGTAAAACCTGCACTTTGAGAGGCCAAGGCGAGAGGATTGCCTGAGTCCAGAAATTCGAGGCCAGCCTGGGCAACTTGGTGAGACCTCGTCTCCACAATAAATCAACAAATTAGTTGGGCATGGTAGCATGCGCCTTAGCTCTGGCTACTTGGAAGGCTGAAGTGCAGGATCGCCTGAGCCCAGCAGGTTAAGGCTACAGTGGCCGTGAATGTGCCACTGCACTCGAGCCTGGGCGACAGAGTGAGACTTCAACTCAAAAAAAAAGAAAAAGAAAAAGGAAGTATCTTATTAGTGAATAGGATAAAGTATGTGAACTTCTATTATCTCAATACATATTTCTAGTCACACAATTTAAAAATCACAAAATCATGGTCTTTGTTTTCGTGTTCATTTTTCTCACCTTTGTTTTCATAAACATGAATTGCAGAGCCTATTTGACATGGAAAAAAAAAACACTCCCCTCCTCCCTCAGACCCCTGTGTATTTAAGCTTTGTCCACAATAACTGTAACATTAAATAAAGCTGTTTATATCTCCTATAAATACTTCACAGAATTCTAACTTGAGCTAATATTCTACTTTAAATGACAAGTGAAAATACAATCATCTTTCAGATTAATCTTCATATTTCTGTTCTTTCCTCCAAAGAAATGTACATATATCTCTGAAAGAAATATGAGAAAATTTGGGGAACATTATATAAGCCAAATTTTTGTTCCTGTTCTAAACTCAAATTTATATTAACAAAAGCAGTTTTTATTACCTGTTTGTTTTACTGACTCAACTATACACTCTTCAAGGTTAGTTCAACTATACAGAAAGAATTCCTTCTGCTTAGTATTTCATCAAAACTAAGTAATTAAATCGTGTTACTAACATATTAGTATCTATCAATCTCACTAACATCTATTCTGCTCGCAGATTCTATAAAGCGAAAATTATATGGCATCCTGCAGAGTTCATTCTAAGCAGAAAAAAATTCCTAAAACATTTGGAGGGTCCAGATTTATTAATTATTTACGTTTTTTAACTACTCTATACAGGGAAGATGTCGACGATGTCTATACCACTCATACATTAATTCTGCAGGAAAATATGCTTTAACTTTGTAAACGCCATTTCAGAATGTATACATATGCATTGACTACAAGGACTATCCTTTAGAAATATGCTCTAAAAGTGTGATGTTATTCCAGGCATAAGACCAAAGGGTCTTCCTGTATCTTACTTAAAACACTAAAATATTATTTGAAAAACTTTTAAAAGTTTTGTTATATTTCACAACCATATATTGCTCCTTTACAAATATGATTGCTATTTTAAAAAGGAGATAACAACTAAAGAACCATGATCCTCCCAAGCCCTCCTCAATATTTATACAATATTTACTAGGTGGAAGTAATAAAAAATATCAAAAAATGAAAGAAATGACACTATAGAAAAATAATGCCTTACCTTTTCCACCACACATAACACCGGTGTTTAAATTCTACCATCTTGACTTTCTATTAGTATAAAATAGCACATGTAGGAGATGGTACACTTATCTTTCATAAAGAAACCCAATCCAACAATGTTAACAAAAGCCAAATAGTGGCTAAAATAAATGGCAACCAGACTTATAGCAAGACACATTTGACCTGTGGCATAGGCAAATCTAAAAAGTTTGTGAAATTTAAACTATCAGACACTCCTCAGGTCTGGGAAACCACAACTTATACCCAGGATGCGGCTTGGGTCTTCCAAGCAGTATGCTCAAAGGAATAAATCAGACATGAAAACCCTATACTATCACGTTCTCTTATAAAGTTCCTTTTTAAGAAGTATTCCCCTTCTAGGGGTGTGCCCCTTTCAGGTCCCAGATATTTTTCCATATGGGAAATATAATGCAGTAAAGCTTCCTTCCATCTGGTGCCTTGAAAAACACTTATGAAGAAGTTTTACTGTACATCTTTGATAATTTTGATACTCCAGACGTCTCTTTGTCAGAGTTAACCTAAAATATGAACCTCAGAAATCATAATTTATATTAACAGCCTGGATCCAGGTGTAAGGCAAAACAGAGAGAAAAGAGAGAATAAAGCAGATGGTGTCATCAGAAGACTCTTCTCACTAGCCTACAAATCGGACACTACTTTCCATAAGAAACTACTTGCTCTAGACTATCACCTTCTTAATTATACATTGTGTGTATGTGTGTGTGTGTGTGTGTGTGTGTGTGTGTGTGTGTGTGTGTGTGAGAGAGAGAGAGAGAGAGAGAGAGAGAGAGAGAGAGAGAGAGAGACTAATCAGTCAAGCAAGCTATTAGACGAACAAAAGTTCTATGTACTCAGTGAACGAAAGTTCTATGTACTGAGTGAAGGAAACTAACAAAAGGAAAATAGACAAATTTTAAATTTGATGCTCTTTATTTTAATAGGCAGTATGATTTAATGTAAAATATCTACATTTTAATTGGCTCAATTACTCCCCAAGTCATACTGGCAATAGCAATTCCACAGAGATCATCAATAAATGAGTGACTTCACAGGCAGCTTTTGTGAAATGGTCCTGATGGGGCTAAAAATGACCATCTTTGGATTCTCAGTAAAAGGGAATTGTAAAATAAGTTCTCATTAGCTTGTCAAAACATTTATTAGTAAAAAAAATAGAAAGGAAACACATCTTTGCTGCTTAACTTCTGTAATCTAATAAATGAGTTTTCCATAATAGCAACATCTCATTAATTGAAATTAAAATAAATGTTTTTAATTCAAAAAGTGGGGGCTGGGTTGAAAATTACTTTTGTTTAGTCAGTCATTTAATTGTCAAGTTTGAATTACCAGTACGACCAAGACAGCTGGAAAATGTTTAAAATTCTTGAAAGCATTAGCTTTTCAAGTAAATTGAAAATATGTCCAAAGAGTCTATTTACATATAATTCATTATTGCAATAATTATAGATGTTATATATTCGTTAGAAAACATACCCAATGATCTCTGCTTTCCCTTAGCTTAGTTTAAGCTACCAGCATCCACTAAACTGAAAAGACTGTAACAGAAGGGCAAGGTGTCTGCATGTTTACCATTTGCATATAGCAGTCGCTCAAGTAAACAATCTGTTGAATGAATATGTTTTCCTGAGCTCTTCAAATAGGAGGAAAAAAAAAAGAAAAGTTGTGGGGGGAAAATATGAAGTCTGTGACTTAATGAGATTTTGTAAAAGGATGGAAGAACTTACTTCAAAGACTATACATTCAATAAGTGGAGCATATTGAAGTATACACCTTAAATTAGCAATAGTGGACAATAGCAATAATTAATTTCATTCCACTACCTCTAACTTGCCTGTAACTTTTCTGAATTTCTCTCTTAAAGTTTTAACTAGATGTCTCAAAATTATGAAAAATTAATATGCACAGTAAAACAATTTTCTTTCTGTATCTGACCTAGCACCACATACCTATTTAATGTGTTTTCATTTTGAAACTCAAAGATACAACGCAGAGTAATTAGAAATTACTCTGAAATTCTCAAACTTGCAGAAGGAGCTAACAGAATCAAATATTTGCATATAACAATTTTGCTTCCCTAGAACACTAGAATTTTGCATAAGGGGAATTCATGACTGGAGAGACAGTTCTTTGTATTGAAAATAATAAAATCATTATTCAAACTTTCTGTGCTTCAAAGTTTTCATTAATTCAGACTGACCTACTCATTAATGTAAAATGCCAGAGTTTTCTCATATCATATATGAAAATAAGTATATTATAGTGGTTGGGTATATGAGTATATGAATCTATCTATTAAATTAAAAGAGAGAAGTAGAAGTATCTGATGCCTACTACCACCAACAGTTAATTACCTAAAACTCTGATTCAGAGTCCCCCAAGTATTTCACAAATCCTTAAAATGACTTTTGCAGGCAGTTTTTCAACAGCCTTATTTGAGATTGTCTTCATAAGACATACAAGCAGAACTGGCTACACAAAATGCATAAGTAAAGGGAGCTAATGGCCTTGCTTAATTAAAATGTAAAACTTCAACGTCTTAAATTCCATTTGTGTAATTTTAAAGGAGGCTTCAGTAAGTCACTCTTCTGACAAGAGCATTCAGGTTGCAGAGAAGGCTACAAAGGCGTTAATGACATTTACCCCCCCTAATAAGAGCTGTTCACACTTCATGGCTTTTCCTTGTTATTGCTCAGGACAGACACTAGCACCTCATTGAAAGATCAGTGCTGCAAGGGAAAAAGGCCCCCTGAGACGTCTCAGACTTGAGGAAAAGCACTAAATCAGGTGATGCTACAAAGATGACATGTTTGATTCTCAAGGGTTCTCACTCACCCTATGGCCATGGATTTGAAGCAGTTAACACACAGCCAATCAAAACCCTCCCCCACTCCCAGCAGACAGGGCCATCTTCTTGTGCAGCAGACAGAGTGAAGGCTAGCGAGAAGAGAAATAAACTTCCTTCAGGTGCCCTAGGTCTGGCAGGATCCAAATGTCTTGTACTGCTCTCAGTTAATCTCCATCGATGTGTGGCTGAATGAGTAACACACTGACCTTTTCACCTAAGAGACCACAATTTGAATCCAACAGAAAGTCACCAGAGAATCAATGGACAGAGACACTCATATTTTAAAGCAATAAAGCACTGCAAGAAGGAAGGGAAAGGGGGGAAAAAGTTTTCTTTTTTTTTTAACCATGGTTTTGGCCACAGATTCAACCCAGTTTCCCTGGCTCAGCTATTATGAACTGGAACCCTGATTCAGATTTGAAAAGCTCCCAGCACTGCCTCTATGGATCTCAGAATCTGGCACAAGCCCATGGCTACTGCAAGACAGACATTCCCTCACATGTCAATACGTGGAAAAGCAGTCCCTGCGGGTGATGGAATGATGGCTGACTCAATGGAATATACTCAGCATGAACTCTAATTCTGGCAGGGATGACAGCACACAGAGACAAGTAGCTCTTAATTACTCTTTCAAGGGGAATTTAAGTGTATTTTGTTGTTGTTAATTTGCAATTTCTAAACATGTGTGCACACTTAAAAAGAGGCAAATGAATGAAGCAATTTAAGGTGCTTCCTCATTACCTAATTTCATGTCTTACCAACACAACATAAAATAAACAGAGTTAATATTAACAGGTACTCAAGAGACAAAACCTATGGGACACTGTATTGTTTAAATGTCAATTTCTCTGAAGCCTGGCCTATCATGACCATAAGCCAATATTGTCAGTGATCTGTGTTCCAAACATTCTGTTTACCCGACTAAAGGATCTGAAAGAAATGCCAGTTGTGCAGGGAGCCTTCCTTCAAAACTGCCTCCCAGAGAGGATGTAATATACACTAGTATCTTGGAATAACCACATTTACTATTGCTATTTTTAAAATAAAAAAGGAAAAAATCCACAGCAGGAAAGGCACATTAAAATAAAAATAGAAAATACAGTAACCACATTACTCATGCTAACTAGAAAGCTGCCTCTGACACTATTATTATGGCTTTGTTTTATTTTATTTTTTTATTTTATTTTTTGAGTTGGAGTCTCACTCTGTCGCCCAGACTAGAGGGCAGTGGCTGCCCCCGGCCACCGCAGCCTCGATCTGCTGGGCTCCAGTGATCCTTCCGCCTCAGCCTTCTAAGTAGCTGGAACTACAGGCGCGCGCTACCATGCCCAGCTAATTTTTGGCTTATTGTAGAGATGAGGTCTCGCCAACTTGCCCTGGTGGGTCTCGAACCCGTGGGCTCAGGCACTCCACTACTCACCTCAGCCTCCCAAAGTGAGGGATTACAGGCTGAGCCACCGAGCTCCAACTCAAAAAATAAAAAATAAAAAATAAGAATAAAAAGAGAAAATTACACGAGAACAAGGAAACAGGTTAAGGCATTTCTTTACCAAGAAAACACCTCTGATTCTCCAAGGCTCTGAAAAATGCTTTTCTAGGGGACGGGAGGTAAGAAATACACAGTGCACTGAAGATGGATTCTGGACAGAAAATGCCTGTCAGTCAATATCTCATCTTATTTTGGGACCTTAGGCATTATAATCTATTGTAGCCATGCAAGTCCCCTGTCTCAAGTCTACCCTGAGTGAGAGAGAGAAAGGGAGAGAGGGGAAGCTTTGGGGGGAGAGGGAAAGGAAGAGAGAGGGAGAGATGAAACGACAACTCATTCACTTGCCACCAACAAACAAAAATATCTCCTAGAGAGCAAGAGGACCACAATCGGAGGTTCTGAAAACAGCTGTTCATGAAGTCACTAGCCAGTTATCTACCTTCAGCTACCTTTTTTAAGTCTCTGAGGGCTATAAGCAACCCATGCTGGGTCTGTGAACCATCAGAATCATTAGTCACTTCCACCGTAGAAAGGAATGATAACCTGTAAACATCAGAGGAACCGAGAAGAGTTTCTGATCAACAGGCCCAGGCCTGGCCTATCCACACTCACCAACATCACAGCTCAAAGCTGCTCACCTCACTGGAATTCAACTCCCCTCCATAAACTTGTTCACACCTCATTCCAGTGTAGCATTCTTCCTGTATGGAAAAATGCTTGCTCCATCCTTTCTACTAACAATATCTCTCTTCTTCCTTAACAATCTCTCCTCTGTCAACAGATCCTCCTGGAGTAATTCAATTTGGCAGTGGTCACTTTTATTCTGCTAGCAAACGTATCGGCCTGCATTTTATTTTCCAGTTGCTGTCGGCACTGCATATACGGCTATTGTGCATGAATCAAATAAATAAACATATCTTTATTTATGTGTGCTCTATCTGTATGGATTTAGCGAAAGCTTCCAGAAACCCACACAGATTATTATCTCATTTTCTACTTTCCACAGTCCTTCACGATTTTCCCACGATTCTTTGTTACAGATTTCAGTCCCTGTGCAAGACCCTCTCAAGTTCTACCTGGTCCTTCTGTCAATCTGAGGGAAATACCAGCAAAGGAAACAGTTGCTCAAATAAATGGGCCACTGAAAGACTAATAAAGTTTCTGTTGCTCTAGAAATGTAAGGATTGCACGGAGGGGACTGGAGATCACTCTACTTAAGAAATTAAATTTACGAAGCTTCACTGTGAATTTAACGTATCACTTCCCTTCATCCTGAAAAACTTCATTTAGAAAGTACCAACAGAAAAATGGGGCTCATGGATATTTTGTACTTCCTGCATGGCTAGAGCGCTAATTGGTGGTAGGATTGAGGTTTAAGCCCAAAGCTTAGGAGCTTTCCATTTTAAATTCAACAAGGAGCACATAAGAGTGCTGCTCTGGAGATTGTATGGCTTAATCAGTGCCATCACAGAGAATAACCATTTCAAGTAAATCTGAACCAATTCTTATCTAATGGTGACTGGCCAGTGAGCTGTGGACTCACTTCTGCTCCTCCTGGGGAATGCAAAAGCCCCTAGCCATGTCCCACAAATTCTATTCCAGCAGTCACTGAATTCCATCCTGGAATCTAGTAGCTTATATACTTCCATTTTGCAAGAGAAAAAGGAGGAATATTTTTATTTTAACTCTGAGCACAAAACATCAAACTATGTCCTTGGATCTAAGGTGTTTATTTTCATTGCTGTTCAAATAGTTAGAGCTTTGGCAAGGGTTTCAAAATCTCTGTATTCCACTTCCAGCTTTGACTCTGCCTGAGGCCTTCAGCCACGATAACTTTAAAACCAGGGATAATAGTCTCTGAAACTATCTCTCTAATAGGGAGGTTAGGAGGATTGCCAGGATAGTGTTTGTAGAGTGGTCCAAGCACTCTGGAAAACAGACGCTATAAATACAAAGCACTGCCCTAAACCATCTATCTTCTGTATATCCCTGCCAAAGACAGGGGTATCTTGACCAATCACATATGTGATTCGTGTCTCCTAAAAAGATTCGCACAGTAGTGACATGATATAAGGACACATTCCTTAGTCATGGTGGTGATAATCTAATTTTTACTTGGGGTAAAATAATTCCTCCTCTATGCCAGTGCTCCAGAGTACATTTTTTTTTTTTAGTTTAGATCAACTTCTCATTAATTGTTTTGAAAGTGGTTTTCCTGAGAGATCTGCTCTTGTGTACTCAGCATAAATTAATCAATAAAATTTGCTATTTGACGATTACCTAAATTAATTTATATCTAGATCCATCCTTCTTCCAACTCTAGAAATCTCCTGAAAATCTGTGAGGTCAGATAATACTTGTTAAAAAGGCTGCCTATTTTAAATACGTTTTATTTTATGCAATGAGGTAAAAGCCTAGATACTCTAATCATTTTAACAAATTCATCAATTACTGGTTGATTCGGTGACAGGGATTTGGAAAGGTACTGGAAGAGTTGATAAAACAGGGAAAGGTCAAGGTGATAAAAACACAGTGTTATATACAGAACAAACTGTTACTTTTAAAAATGTCACACCCAAATACACACCTTCACAATATAGTAATGGTTACTATTAATAAGAGTGCCATGGGCCAGTTACTACACTAAATACTTTATAAATATCATTTCATTTAGCCTTTCTAGGAGAGGATGGATGTTTAGATATGTTCTCTCTCTTAGGCAACAGAGCTATCAAAAAGTGAAATCAAGATTCACAACAAAGTCTGTCCAATACCAAAGCCCAGCATCTTTGCCACTATACTACTCTCTTGCCTCTTATTTATATTCAGGTATGTTTACATATACATACATATATACATGTTTGAGTGTATATGTATTCATGTCTTATGTACTGATAACTGAATAGCAACTACTTTTTTGCTTTACTGATTGGAAGGGCATTCTGTTTTAAACGGCATAGTGAAATCCAGGATTTAAAGCTACTTTAAGTAAGCAAAGTTCTAAAATAAACACCTTAGATCCAAGGACATAGTTTGATATCTTGGAGTTTGCAGTAGTCCACATCATCTTTTTCAATGTTGTATTAATAGTAGGTACTGGCTAGATACTTAGCCGGTGGCACTAAATGCCTTACATGCGAGTCATTATATCTTCATAACAAAGTTATGAGGCACCATTATGATTCCTGTTTTAGAGGTGAGGGAGCCGAGGTAAATGAAGACACGGACCTAATTTCACACATCAGTAAGAAATGAAGCCAGAATTCAAACCCATGAGTCTGCCTTCGCCGTGGAGTCTTGTAACTCTGCTGCATTCAGTTTACCTGGGTCAACAAGGTACAAATAAGGCATAATTACAGATGCTCTCCCACACCTGAGTGGGGTACAGTCCTGTGTGGATGTTCCATGAGGCAAAGATGCAGCTGGGAGTGGTCGCCCAACCTACATGCCCTAGATCCTCTCCTCAGTCACATGGCCACATTTAGACAGACGTTCTGATTGGTGACACGTGGGAAAAAGGGTCCCACTACCCTTCTGGACCTGGCCCCTGAAAAACATCCCACAGAGAATCTTCACTCTCTCTCAGGGTTACCACCTGGAAGAGCAATCGAAGACTCCAGAGAATGGCAGACTCATAAAATGGCAGTGGTCTTAAAACACCTCTTGTCAAATCATCTCTGGAGGAAAGCATTCACCACCCTTACAGGCTTGCAGAGAAAAAAGAAACAAGCTCCTATTGCATTAGGCCACTAGTATTTCATGGTTTACTTACTAAAACAACTAGCATTTATCTTACTGATACTGACTAATGACTAAAAAATATATTTTTTTAATGAATTAAAAGTTTAATTCTGAACCATTTTTATAAAGAATTTTTGTTGTTGTTGTTGGAGTCTCACTCTGTCGCCCAGGCTGGAGTGCAGTGGCATGCTGCTCATGGCCACCACAGTCTCGACCTGCTGGGCTCAGGCCATCCTTCCTCCTCAACCTTCCAAGTAGCTGGAACTACAGGCATGTACCACCACACCCAGTTAATTTTTTGATTTATTGTAGAGACAAGGTCTCACCATGTGGCCCGGGCTGATCGCAAACCCGCAGGCTCAGGCAACCCTCTCATGCCTCTGACTCTCAAAGGGCTGGGATTACAGGTATGAGCCACCGCATCCAGCCCTAAAATATTGTTTCCTAAACATCTGACACCTGTAGAGAAACTGCAATTTCCCTGCTATAGATGGTCAGTTAACTTTTTACATAGATATCAGGGAAAAGTACCAATTTATTGAGTAGGAGTTCACAAAATGCTTTTCATCTACATTATTTCATCTTTCTAGCCATTCAAAGGCAAGGGAAGTATACAAGGAGTTGTCTTAATTTTGTAATGATGAAGAAACTATGACAGAGAATGGCAAAATTCCATGCTTACATAGATAGTATCAGAAGTGGGACTTTAGCTGTCTTCTGACCCAATATGCAGTGCTCTTTTACCATCCAATTTGATACTCCTTTATAAACCCAGAAAAGAGCTGCTTCATCTCTCTCCCACCTCCTGCACATGATATAGCTGAAATCTTATTAACCAGGTACAAAACCTTGTTTTTCACTCTCCTACAAAAGGTTAACAAAAGGTTACTAAAGGTACAAAAAGTCAAAGACCAGAATTTACAATAAAGCATTAATGATAAATATAAGATCTGGTGAACAAGTTTTAGAGAGAGAGAATGGGGTAAAGATAACCTAAACCAAAGCAGAATATCAGGAAGCAGCCAAGAAAAGGAACACAAAAGAGGAACCTGTTTCACCTAATTTTGCCTAAGGGCAGACATATGTGACATGCCACTGAATACAAGAGATCTTAAGCTGGTCTGTCAGTTCCAGACTCTCAGGTCTTCTCTCTTCCCCAAACCATGCCATTCTGAATCTACAAGCTCTTTCAGTTTATGTTCTGGAAAGACAGCATCGTTGTCTTAAAACAAAACAAAACACACAAAAACAAGCATCCAAATACTGCCCATAAAGTCAGAGACCTGAATTTAAGGCAGATTTCAAAATTTTCTCCTTCCAATATTTAGTGCGCCCTATTATGTATCAGGCTGAATGCTGGGTGCTGGGAAGTGGGTTTCAGTGGTGAACAAGAGATATGTGGTTTTTATCTTCAAGAGGCATGCAGTGCACCAACTGTGCCAGTTAACAGCTTCTGAGAAAGTCACTTAACCTCTTGGAGCCTCAACTATACCAAATGTTAATTCATTGGCAAAAGGATGGTGTAAGAAGATTCAAAGAGCTACATTATGTGAACTTGCTCTACAAAGGCCCGTTTAAATTCAAAAGTGTTGACTTAATATTGCTGTTTTCTATTACACAGATACCACAAAATACTTATTCTACACAGACCACTTGCTAGAAGACACTTCTTATTGTCCTCAACCCCAGCAGCTGCTACTGGATCAGTCCCTAGGAAGCCAGAAGAAAAACTAAGGATCCTTTGACCAATTACATTTATTGGATATTCCGTAAATTCCACGGTGAAACAACAATCTACTCCAAGGTAAGCAAGAATCCTTACCCATTCATTTAACCAACATTTTTTGAGTGTCCCGCATCTGTGGCATTCTCTAGCGAGGAAGCCAGAAAAATCATTTTAACAGCTGACTCAACTGGTGGATTTTAAATTGCATCAGGAGTTGGAAGGAAACAGAGTCCTAAGATAGAACCATGCTAGGAAAGAACTGGTTAAGCTAGTCCTCCGTAAGAAAGTGGGATTTTGATACCTAACAGACAAGAAATCAGTCATATCAAGAGAGGAGCTAAGGTATTCTGGGAAGAATAAACCTTACATGCAAGTGCCCCACATTGTGGAAGAGCTGACTGTGTTCCGGAACTTAATACTCCCAATGAGTTTGACAGAAAAAGGTTATGAAGTGCGTAAGAATTGGTGAAAGCTACTCACCTGCTCTCACAGGCCACTTATTCCAGAACTTCTCAGAGCTTGCATTTTGCTAACGTGTATCCGACTAACACCCCCATCAGTCTTGGAGAAATGCTCTAAAAGGGCCGACTGTTCTGCTAAGACACAGGTGACCTGAGATGTGCACCACTGCCACTCTTCTCTCAAGGCTGCTGACACCTCGGCTAAGTATCCGCAATGTCTGAACTGCTTCTCTGAATTCTGGCAAAACCCACTTGCAAACGAAGAGATCTCCACAGACCGGGGACTGGATGAGCCCAAGCAAGTCAGTTCCACACTCAAACAAAAAAGACTGTGCGAGGCCTTGATTTTTAAATGACTAACTCGACAGTGACAACCACCTATGTTTTTATTTCCTAGGTCAAAAGAGAAAGTATAAAAGGGTGGAGCACAGTTTTTATTTGTTTTCAATAAATGTATCATGAGATACAGACCTGAAATAAGAATTATCCTTTAATAGCAGAAGAACCATCCCATGCTCTCTTATATTTAAGATTTTAGCATCTAATTGCATATTCCTATTTTTGTTGCTTTTGGGGGAGGGATGCTTGAAATTTAGCTTCCTTTTTTTCGGTACTGTCTGAATAAATACTTTAATAAGAACATAGAAGACTATTGGGTTCCTTACCATTAAGATAGTACCTGATTTCTTAAACAATTATAGTCCAAGTTATGCTATGCATTTTACACCCAGCTGGCTAGCTTATGAATTACATAGATAATCACACAAGTGAAGAGGAATTTTTATTCAAAAAGCACAGGATCCTTGACAGATGTGGCAGTCTTTTAAATGAATTGGTGGCATCACTATCATCTCTCTTTTTCTCTTAAATTCTTCTTACACACTTTTTTTTTTCTTTTTTGAGTTGGAGTCTCACTCTGTTGCCCAGGCTGAAGTGCAGTGGCATGCTCATGGCCACTGCAGCCTTGACTTGCTGGGCTCAGGTGATCCTTCTGCCTCAGCCTTCCAAGTAGCTGGAACGACAGGCATGCGTTACTACGCCAGGTTTTTTTTGTGTGTTTTTTTTTAATAGAGATGAGGTCTCAGCAAGTTACCCAGGCTGGTCTTAAACCCCTGAGTTCAGGCAATCCTCTCGCCTCGGCCTCCCAAACTGCTAGGATTACAGGCTTGAGCCATCACACCTAGCTCACACTTTCAAATCGTATTTTTGAACGGCCTGTTTTCCTTTCTCCCTACATCCAAAAATTCAGATCAGATCAGACACCGGTCATTCTTCTGCATTCAAAAGCATCTCTGAAGGCACAAGTATCTGTATATACATAAGGAATACTGGTCTGGGCCCATCGAGAGTTAAATTAATATCCTGGCTTGACCAGTTCAACTTACCGTACATCTTCATCTGCCCAGTAACACAATCTATAGCCAACTGCTAACCAAGTCAATATGTGGTAAGACTAACAGCCATCCTAACTTGCCTTGATAATTATTCTCCTTTAACTGACATAATATTCAATATACTGTTGTTGAGAGCAATAATGCTAAAATTGATGCCTTGAGGGCTACAAGACAATTGAGTTTTAGCCAGATAAAATGACTTGTTCACTAATAGTGCATTATGGGGTTCCACAGCCTTTGGACGTACATTTTATAGCCTACTAGTACAAAAAATGCTATATATAATTATATTCAAAGGCATTGTGCATACCTTATCATTACTACACATAATTTTTAAAATATTGGCCAATTATCAAATAATACTGCTTTAGAGGGTTTATTTTTATAGTCTAGCTTTTTTTAAAGACCAAAATGGCATTTTTTCACTGTATAAGTGATAACAGTTTTGTGTCTTGTAACCTCTGCTTTTTTCCTAAACCAAGAACTGTTTTCACAAGAACAAGTAGATGATAAATGCTGAATGACAAAAACCATCATTTAAATGAAATCTATATTACATCAATTCTACCAATAAAACAAAACAGAAACTAAACCTAGAACTCCTCTAATGTAAAAATCGCCTATGATTTTCTCAAAACGTCAACTCTAGGCTCTGAAAGGAGACATTATATCAGAGACTTTGTCAAAATCTGTATTAAAATAAAAATTAATTGTAATTTAAGTATCATAACGAATGGCAATGTTTTTTACATGCAGTGTTTTACCCACCAAATAAGAGATTTTGGCCAATCTGTGGTTTTGCTGCATTTTCCTCTCATACCTAACTTCTCTTGCAATTTTGTATCTTTAAATACTGGATCCATACACAAAAAAGAAATATGAAGTACATTTTAAAGGAATACATTTTCTATACTTGCCTTAAAGATACACATTGAAATGCTAGGAAGAAAAGTTAACGTCTAAATAGTTATTTTAAGTAAAATGAAAAACAGGCACTGGTTAAGGCAGAACAATAGTACTATACCACAGACACAGTATCAGGCTCTGTCACTGACTGCCATCAAAATGCTACAGTGAGTTGGATGACAAATCAGCATACCCATGCGCATCTGTACTTGTTGGAACAGAAAGATACAATGCATTGGCTTCAAATATCTTAGGCAAAAAATACACGTGGTACTGAAATACAACATTGACGGCAGAAGTATAAGTATCATAGTGAAGATAATGAAGACTATCCTAGATTGGGGCAAAATACTTGTAGATTTTGAATGAAGGAAAGACAGCCAGCTAGCAGTTTCATTCAAGGAGCTTTAAGAGGGCTGTTCCTTCATGCCCATCCAAAATAGACAGGAACAACCATATTGTGCAAATAATCGCAGAAGGATGTGGCACTGTATGCATCCTGGGGCCAGGATAAGCAGGGCTTGTAAAACTAGTTCACGCTTTGTTTTTCCTGGCCCCCTTGTGCCTCTCAAGTCCCCTGACCACCTAAGGACTTATCTTCCCACCTATCCCACGGAAATGTTCCCACCCTGAGGCAGATGAGATAATGCTTGTGAACATGCTCTCTAAACTGAAATCATAATACGTAATTATGACTTATTATCACCATCATCTCATCTTCTGATGGACACATGATCTGTGTCTTCCAAGTTGAGATTCGCACTAAATTAAGAAACTACTTTATTCTGGGAACAGACAGGTTATTCCACCTCCCCTATCTTTCTCTGCTTCTACTCACCGTCTCTCCATTGCTCTGGCTAACACCTGAAGGTACCACACAGGAGAATGACAGGCATTTGTGTGATTAAAGTCAGGGAGAGATTGAGGCTCCCTACTCCCTACATTCCTGAGCTGGCAGCCAAGGCCCTGCATATAAAACAGGTGTCTAAGGCAATAAACGCAGGAGATATCGCCAGCACGGTACAGGGGTGGCACAGTCAAAACCAAATTTTTTTTTAAAGGGGTCAAGTCTCCTGGTATTACTGTTTTCGGAAATTTCAAAAACGGCTTCAGAGGCCACCTTCTCCAATTGAGATTTGAGATCTCTGCAATAGGAGGGGGTACTTCTTCATTATCCATTGCTGTCTTTTTTGAATCCTGGGGTCTCCCAAAATGGCTTTTCAACATTTACCCCTCAAGTGTGTAGAAAGACAGATGGTCATTAAACACACACACACACACACACACACACACACACACACACTTCAGAGGCAAAGTACACAATGTAAAATGACTCATGACATATTTAAAAAAAAAAAGAAAGAAAGAAAGGTGGGGGTGGGAGATGGTGGGGGTGGGAGACTTATATAAGTGAAGGTGATGGGCTGTCCAGAAAAGTTTTAAGGTTCTTACCAGATTAGAAGTGCCACTGATACAAAGGAGGGCCACAAGGATGGGAGAACAAGTGCCATAAAGGCCAAATCTATAATCATGTCTGCATGTTTCAGAATGTAGAAATATGAGGCCTATGATAGGAGGGTTTCCTGGTTACGTAACTTTACGTGGGTTACAGCTCCTCATTCGATTCGGATGAAGAAACAATAAATAGTGCAGGCACAAAGACAACCAAGAAAAACAGCCTATCTACAAACAGACTATGAGAAAAAGTCCTCACAAACTTAATTGAAGGGTAACTTCAGATTTTCACACACTCATCACCCACCTCAAAGAGCCCTCCCTTTTAATGGGGCTGCAGGAAGATTTGCTGGAGAAGCCAGACAGCCCACGTGGTAAGGAAAGAGAGTTGAATTCAAAAAGGTGCGAACAAAACAACACGAATAAACAGGCCATTTTTTCCCCCTTCAGTACACACCACTGAGGCCTGCTGGTATCTCTCCTTTCCACGTCCATGGCAAGCCTCCTGAAATGACCCCTTGAGCCAGAAAAGGGTATTTATGCGGGGTCTGCAAGGCACAGGACGGGACAGAGACTAGGCGTTCTAAGGGCTCTCACCCTCCCCCGCCTAGAACTGGCCCCAGACCCCGGCGTTCAAGTCCTCCCCCTACCTGAAGGATGTATCCTCGGACATAGTCCCGCAGAGTCCAGCCCAGGCCGTGCAGTATGTGCAACACTTCCTCTTGCTTCAGGACGCTGAAGAGACGGTCCAGCAGGATCTTTAGCCTCACGGGCACCGCTTGCGTCCCATAGAGCATCAGGCTGCTGATGTCAAACACCACGTTGGACTGCACAATCTCCACTTGGGTGGGGTGGTACAAGTGCTGTGTGCTGAGCTTATCCAAGGCTGTGGTGATCCCACCAGAGTTTGGGAGACAGGGGGTAGGGGGGCAAGGGAGTTGGGGGTGGATAGAGAAAGGGAGAGGACAGAGAAATTAGAAACATTACTGGAAGTTGTCAGGGCTCCATCCGTATAGATGAATGATAGCTACAATGTTAAAGCAAGGTTTTGCATGTAAATAGCTCTCCTCCCCCCCTGTTTTGCCTGTTTCTCTCTCTCTCTCCCTCCTTCATTCAATGTGTTTATTAACTGCAAAAGACAGCAGATACAAAACACATCCAACTTTTAGAAAGAGTCACTGAGGATGTTTTTAAATGACTGTGGCTGATGCTAAAAACCTGACTAATCGATTTGTTAAATAACTATGCCTCAACTCAAGTTACCATGGTGTCCCCTTTCCCTCCCTCAAAAAATAAAACCATTTCTAAATCATACCATAGAGGAGACTCAATCAATATCACCACTTTTTTAAATACAACTTACCCCTTATAAATAATTTTCAGATGATTTCAAGAGGGAAAGGAGTATGCTCTTTAGACTACAGGAGCAAAAGGCCTAATTTAGAGAAAATAAAGAAAGCTGGCATCTGTGTGGAGGGTTAGTAATTTAATTCAAGTCATATTAGCTAAGGGAGATGATCTGAAAACTTAGCTCTCCCAATTTCTCTCTTGCTGTTCGCCTGTTAGATAGTTTTTGTGTTCACTGGTATGTTCTCTGAATATTATTTAGGAAACAAAAAAAGAAATTCAAGTCATAATTTAGTCACCTTGTTAACAGCTCTCACAAGGGAATAGATGAAAATAGAAACAAATGATGAGATCAAAATCTGGAAATTTCTGTATATTTTAGCTAACTATATTATCTCAGTAAAGAATACTGAAGGTGACCATTCTTACAGCAAATACTTTTAATGAAGCTAAAATCTCAACAACGAGGATCTTTTTCTCCGCAAATCTAAGAAATGCTATCTCTAGCCTAGGAATAAAACCAATGTCATAAATTCCAGTCCCCGTGATTATCTGAGTCACTAGGACCCTACTGCTGATAATATAATTATATTTTGCCTCAGTTTCTCTAAAGATAACATTGTCTCATCTATGGGCCTCAAAGAGACGCTGCAAAGATTAATGAGATAATGAGTAAAAGGCGCTGTGAACTCCTTAAGAGAACACGAAAGGAATTACGATGAACTGTCAGAACTATACACTAAATATGCCCATTTAGCGATTAAACAAGATAAACATGTAAGCCTGAAAAGCAGTCATCTAACCTCGTGAGTCAGGCAAGTGTGGTATCAGCCAACATCCAGGCTCAAGTCATAACTACACCCTGAGAATACTCAAGGTTTCTGCAAATTCTGAACGACTGTGTGGCCTTTCTCAACTGCTTTTCCTAACACCTTATTTCCTAACAGTTCGGGCTACAGTCCATGTACACTCGGAGCAATTTCTATATTACCATACCAGTATTTCTGCATAATAATGGAGGAATTTAAAAGGGTGTACACACAGGTTTTTAGTATTTCAAATGTATTTGTTCAGGGCTCCTCCTCCATTCTCGTTTCCTCCTGACTTGCGGTCACTAGAGAGTTCATGTACTCTTGATAAATTGCTTTCTTACATCCACAGTGTAAAGGCCCTTATCATTTACCCGCTGGCTTCATTCAACACATTTACTCCCAGGAATACTTTGTCAAAGAGTTCGGGTTTCCTCATACTTCATTTCTTGCAGCTGATTTGTCTGATCTTTCCTATTCTAGTGGTTAAGTCAACTTTGAATAAATAGCCTTAAAAATTAATTTAACGTTTGGGAAAGATAAGGGATTCACAAGCCTAGGGATTGAAGTCTTCTCTCACTCCACAGGGCATTTAGACTGCAAAAAGGCAGGAAAGGAGTATTATTATCCCTGCTCTTCTTCAAGTACAGCTTAACTACTCAGCCTTCTCATGAGTGACTGATCTGCTCACAGAATCCAGTGACCAGATCAGGGGAAATCTGCGCCTCCTTCATTTCCCTTCACCAACTCTCCTGGACCCTATGAAATGCTTCTTTACGAAATATACTGCTATGCTCATGACAAATATGAGACTGAGAGAATTCAGCAGAGGGAAAATAAGGGGACACCGAATCCTGGCTTTTATGCATGTGCTTGGCACCTTGCACTCGCTGCATTAAGTATAGGCAGGTGAATGTACAAATGTGCTCAAGTGTTGGGTGGAAAATGGCAATCCTGCTCCCTTCCATTCATTCAAAAGGGTTGGTGACTTTAAAAGATAAAGAGGGCTGGGCGCGGTGGCTCAAGCCTGTAATCACAGCATTTTAGGAGGCCAAGGCGAGAGGATAGCCTGAGTCCAGGGGTTCAAGACCAGTCTGGGCAACTTGGTAAGACCTCGTCTCTACAATAAATCAAAAAATTAGCAGGGCATGGTAGAGCATGCCTGTAGTTCTGGCTACTTGGAAGGCCGAGACGGAAGGATCGCCTGGGCCCAGCAGGTCAACGCTGGGGTGGCTGTGAGTGTGCCACTGCACTTCAGCCTGGGTAATGGAGTGAGACTCTGACTCAAAAAAATAAAAAAATAAAAGATAAAGAGGACTAAACCATTGTGGGTATGGAAAAAAAGAGAGAAGTTGTTCAGAGAATTGAAAGACGAAAGAGGTAAGGCAAAAATATTTCCCTTGATATTCTTTTGAGAACAAGAGGGATTGAGAAATATAAGAGCACTACCTGATACTTCTTCTTAAGTATACCACATGCCAAGAAATAGAAATACTGGAATGAAGAGTATCCTAAACAATTTCTTGCCTTGTAAAAATTTACAACAATATTAACACAGAAAAATAACATTCAAGAGGATAGTAACGAAAGTAATCATTTAAGCACCAACTATATATATCAGGCAACGTTCCGGGGACTCATTATTATCTCATTTAATCCTTTAATGGGGAAAAAACATACATGCATAGTATTATGACCACATATTCTGAGATCGTAGGCTCAAGGAGGTTAAAATAACTGGCCTAAGGCCACTTAGCAACTTCACCCAAGAAAACTGTGCTACATCATCTATTGAATAGTCGATAAGAAACCTGAAAGTCTTCATCATGTTGGAAGTCCCCAACTCCCAGCAAGCTGGGCTTCTTTTTAAAATTGTTTAAAAATTTCTATT
This sequence comes from Carlito syrichta, assembly GCF_000164805.1. Classification (NCBI taxonomy): domain Eukaryota; kingdom Metazoa; phylum Chordata; class Mammalia; order Primates; family Tarsiidae; genus Carlito; species Carlito syrichta. The sequence continues at coordinate 310,608 of NW_007051985.1, read as the reverse complement.
TATTTATTTATTTGAGTCGGAGTCTCACTCTGTCATCCAGACTGGAGTACAGTGGCCGTTCCCGGCCACCACAGCCTCGACCTGCTGGGCTCCGGCGATCCTTCCGCCTCAGCCTTCCAAGGAGTTGGAACTACAGGCGCGTGCTACCACGCCCGGCTGATTTTTGATTTACTGTAGAGATGAGGTCTCGCCAAGTTGCCCGGGTGGGTCTCAAACCCGCGGGCTCAGGCAACCCACTCACCTCAGCCTCCCAAAGGCGCGGGATGACAGGCTGAGCGACCGAGCCCGGCTAAGCTGGGCTTCTTGCCTATGGCTCTGCTGAAGCAAGCATTTCCAAGGTCACCAACACCTGCCTTTCTGTGAAAGCCAACAGCTTTTTTCCTTCATTATTCTCCACGATCCCTTCATAGCAGCTGACCTTATCGATCACCACTCCTCTTAAGGTGTTCTCCTCCTTCATCTGTGCACACGCTCATTTATTCGCCAGCACACATGAACTTATCACTGAGGTAGGTACTGTATGCAGATGCACGAGTAATTTATGTTGTGGCCTCCACCTTTAAAGGTAGACAGGTGCAGGCAAAATAAATGCTATAAAAAAGATCTGGTAAAGTTCCAGGGGACACAGAAGAGAGGGCAACTCTGCCGGGAAGGCGTAGTTGTAAGATAACTAGGAAGTCAGCAGGCAAGAAAAGAGGAGCGTGACGTGGGTAAATGGAACTGGGGTGGAGGTTCTCGATCCTTATGTGGTTCAGAATCACCTGGAGGGCCTCCCCTAGAGTCTGACGCAGTGGGTCTGGGTCTGGGATGGGGACCAAGAACCTGCATTCCTAATAAGTCTCCAAAAGATGCTGATGCTGCTGGCCAGGGACCATGCCTGGGAACCACTGACTTAATTAGAGTGTGTAAGAGAACTGCTACCCAAAGAATGTGTAACACTTGAGGCAAAAAGTTGGCAACGAATCCAAGAAGGTCAGATGCACAGAGTGTAAGAAGCTTTCATTCTAAAGGCAAAAACCTGTGGAAAGTAAGTAACTTTTTTTCTTGTTCATAGGACATCGGAAATACTACACATTTTAAAGATGAAAATGATTTGTCATTTTAGGTATAAAATTCTGACAAGAGTACAGAAGTTTAACTAAAGCAAAAGTTGTCAGCTGGGAGACATGACCCATGTCTGAGCAGAAACAACGGCTGAAAAGGTGTAGGACAACCTTAGCCACAGAGCCATAACTCCCTCAAAGTGGAAAAGTCCAGAAGGAGAAGGGACATGCTAAGTTTGAAAAATTGCAACAGGTGACTCTGACGCATATGCCCCCAACTCACATGAACAATGAAAATCCCAGAGGGCAGGGATGGCTTAGAGCCCAGTGAGAATAGGAAATTTTGCATTACTGTACTGGGAGATACTTTAATACAGTGAACTTCTAATTATGATATGCCTAAACCCAGAGTATGCAAAGGTCTCCCACGGGTATGCAGGTACAGGGACTCGATTTCCAGATCCTGCAATTCCATATTTACTCTTAAACTGATTTACCTGAGACAGGCTTATAGGCACATGATTATCCATTCCCATTTCTCTTTTGAAAAGTGTACCCTTCCTTCTTTACACAAATAAAGGCATACTCTGGCTTACTGTATGTGGCACACTTGCCCAGGGTGTAAAACTCTCCTGTGTGCCAAAATAATTCACCATTTGAATTTGATTATTAGAATGATTAACAAAGGCTCTTCTTTACTTAAGTATACACACAGATGAGCAAAGTGTAGCTAGAACTTAACACAGGATTTGGGTCTAGGCTGGAATGTTCAGAATTCAGACATAATGCAAAATGGGCAACGGTAATGAACTCACCTCTAACATTCCTATCTATTTTAATAATGTATCACTCTTTAGAAAGCATCCCGTGGGAGCAAAGCACAATGTCCAATAATGGAAATGGCCTCCTCACCCAACCCCCACGTATCCAGTGGTGAGCAACTGTTTTCAACTTTTCTAAATGCTCATTCAGCCCTAGGAGGTGTCATCACCTAGGAAGAAAAATTTCTAAGCAAATGTATAGTGATGTCCACTCCTTTAAATTCAGTTTGAATATGTTCCTGCCCAACAAAATTTGTAGAGTATACTACATAAAAGGTGTAGACAGAAATTTTACATGATTTTGTTTGGAAACTGTGGTTACAAGCTATTCAATTAAGTAATATCAAGATATTTCAGTTATTATTAATCATGTTCATCTTATACAATTTTGAAGACTTTCTACATACTATTTATAAAAATAACAAAAATAAATTATAATCCAAATGCCAAAGTACTTAATTTTTAGCAGTGTATAACTCCCTCTTTCATTAAACACATATCAGTTTGACCACGAGATTCAGCAAAATTAATAAATGTTTTTATATATTATTCTTTTCTAACTTATTCCTAAAGGGTAACACTAGATTGTGTGATACACACATGGAACCGTATTTATCAAAATAATATCATGACTTTTAACATACTCCTCACTCCATGAATAACTTAGTTAAGCTATACATTGCAGTACATCATTACTAATGAGAAATAGCATTTTCTATTATAAACTGAATAAATTAATTTTATTAGCACCACATGGTATTCTTTACTCTTTCAGTAATCTAACATACAAATGCATTTCATAACTTATTGATGTGTATTATAAGTTTTCTCTACATGCATATTAATGTATTTATTTGAATTGAGATGTGACTTCAACTATTTCTAATTAAAATTAAGTCAGATTTGCCAGCCTGGTTTGACCATAATCATTGTTTTTGCCAATTAGGCTACATGGTGAAAATTTTCATCCATTCAATCTACAGCAATAAGTCAACAGCATTTTTGTTTAAAAAAATTATATAAGTTATTTGAGTTAATAACTAATGTAGTATTTTCACTTTCTCAATCTTTTCTGTGTATACTAGAATAAACAAGATGCCTCTAAATTAAAGACTAGTACTTAAGTTTATAAATAGTCATTTGATAGGACTTGTTAATGTTATTTCCCATAAATTGAGAAAATGAATGACTATAACATATCTGGGTAATAAGAAGAGTGATTTCCATTTCTTTGTTTTTAGCAAAACTAATCCAACAATGTGTAATTTTTGGCATGTGACTTGAAATGACTTCTAAGAAGTGAATGACAATGTGATAATAAAACTCCTGGTCTCATCTATTCATGTGAACAGGTATCTCAGTCGTTTCATCTGTAAAAATAAAAAATGGGAATAGAACTGGTAGTATACTTTTTCTCTTTCTTACAGTAAGTACTATTCATGTACAGATACATGAACTAAACTAGGAAAAAATTATAGTCTCACTCATTTCGATGGCAGATACATTTCTTAACAAAAATCTGCTTTATGTTTAACAAATTAAGATAATTTATATTTATATTTCTTTGAACTTATTCATTGTGATGACTGAAATTTAAAAATAAAATTTCTATGTAAAATATACTATTTTCTTAATTTCTATTATACACATGTATGCTAAGTTGAATGACAAAAAACTATCCAGTGAACATTTAGGGTAATGTTATCTGAAGGAAGAACACTGAAAACAAAACTTAACGATAAAAAATAAATACTTAAAGCAATAATTTAGTTTCCAGTGTTTAAAAAGATGCTTGTGGTCTTCAAGATTGAAGACAGTGTCTCTAGGACCAGGCTCCAGGGGTTCAAATCGCAGCTCTGCCACCTACTTCCAGTATGACAAATGTCAAGTCAGTATATGAAAAAGGATAGCTCTTAGTTTTCAAAATTCTTTTAAGCCAGTGGCTTGAAGACCATAATCTTAATTGAAGAAGAAAGGAAAGAAAAGGAAAGCATAAGTCAAGACCAAGTAAGAAGGGGAAAAAACACTTGGGAGTGAAGACGAAGCAGTGTTATAAAATGACCGAGATTTTCTAACTTGGGGGATTTGGAGAGAAAATCAACTTAGATACAGAGGAATTACCAGGCTTCCAGATCAACTGCATCTCTAGCTGCCCTGCGATAATCTGTCTCAAGGAATCCAACTACTCCTGTACTATACAGACGATCCCTAAACTATGAATTTAGCTCTGCACAAGCTCCATACCCTCAACTCCAAACATATCCTTGACCCCTATCCTACTGCCGTGAAAGGCAGAACTAGGAACCTGGGCCATAGTGCTTGAAATCAGACTTTGTGTGTGTGTGTTATTTTCTCATAGGTGCTTAGTGAAAAGGTGTTCTCAGATCAAGAAAAAGGAAAAGTTTAAAAAAGACAATCAACCATAATCCCACCACAAGGCAATGACTGTTTCACATGTTGATGTATTTGCATCTACATTTTTCAGGGCATAATTATGTACAGTTGAGGTCATGCTGCAGATACAAGTTTTATCTTGTTGGGGTTGGCATTTCCACATTAGCAAGAACATACAGAATTATCTCTGGCTACGTCCCCTTGCTCCCCCGTGTAATTAGTCACCTATTTGCCACTTATAAACTCTTCTATTGCAATTTTTCCTAGTTCAATCCTTTCTAGGAGAACTTCTACCACTTTACAGCAGGTTTGTAGATCCTCATTACTCCGTTACTGCAATGACTACTCACTGGTTCAGTCTCTCTCTGTTCTCACTGGCCTAGTACCTCCTAAACAAAACCAAGTCAATCTTTTCAAGATACTGCCTAAAATATGTCTCTTTTCTGCTCAAAAGTTTCTAGTGGTTCCCCCAGTATCTTCACTTGCTCCCTCCCACCCACATGCAATATCTTTAACCTGGGCCAGAAGACCTTGAACAGACTAATTTACTTTTTGGCCTACTAACTGACAGAAGCCCTTTGTTCCAACCAATTGACAGACCCAGGACTTTCAAAAATTACCAGCACTTTAATATGCAGTCACTACATGGCTATTTCCTGGCCCAATGTTAAGTGTTAGAGATTTAGTGAAGAATAAAACAGACCTTATTTGGGCCCACTTGAATTAACAGGCTAGTAAGGAAAACAGACTTTAAAGAAATACACATTAGTATAAAATGTACAAACTGGGTATGACACATGAGAACATAAGTTAAATGGGGGTGACAGAGGGAAATTCTAGGCAAATTCAATTCAGCAGAGACATAACCTAGAAAAGCACAAGGCGAAGCCAGGGAGACAAGCAAGGCTCCATCTGCAAAACTACAACTTTCAGAACTTTTACTTTCAATTCTACTCCCTAAATTCCTTTCCTCTTTCTCATTAGCCACTTTGACTACCCTTTTATTCCAGCTTCAATTTATGCCCGATTTTCTTTTGCCATGAAGCGTGGAGAAGTTCCCTCACCTAGAAATAAATGGTCTCAACAGTGACGGTACTTCTTTGTGCCAGTCATTTAAGGACCAACCATGTGCTACCTGTTTACAGGAATCACTTATAGACCTACTTTATCATAAGACCTTGGTTTTAAGCAGCAACCGTATCTGAAACATAATCACTCAAGGGTGTTTAATAATCACACTGTCAAATGGATGAACACAGTTAAGTGTACATAACACAGGAAAAGGCCATTACTCTATTTGCACTGAAAGGGTAAATGTAGGATTCCATTGTGCCACAAAATTCTTAATTTACTCACATCCCTTTCTCAGCCTCCAGCTTTGCTCTTTCTACCTCTTCAGAGAAGAGTAGGGATAGGTGATTATGGCAAATTGGGGAGGGGAGGTAGGGTGGGGCTGCCACCTGGGCAGGAATTCTCACTAAATTTTGCAAAATCTATTCCCTTTCCTACCACTTCAAGCATTATTTGACAGCTTGTAATGGATTTCTAGTTAAAAACAGGATAGAAATCTAGTACTGTTAAAGAAAATGATCTCAATATTAGGGGGCACAGACTGAATCATAACGTAGACATTAAGAAAGTCATCTAAACTAGCAGCACAAATCACTAGATTTGTAATCAATGTGTTAGATTTATGGCCTCATGGCTACAGAAAAAGGTACAGTATAGGCCTTGGAAAGGGGTCAGAGAATAGTCACACAATAAGACACAATAAGAATAGCATCGACAAATAAAGAATTATTTTCTTTTGTAAAAGACCTAGAAAAAAATACAGACAAATTAACCTCTTTTTAGTATACAGAGCTTCATGCGGAAAAAGCAGAGGTTTTTACAAACATGATAAGAACACTAATTAGAATAAGAAAAAAAATTCATACAAGCTTCTTAAACTGTGAATTAGGTTACTCACAGAACCTAATTTACTTGGAGATTTCTTTAGAATGCCAGAAATTGAGGCGTAACCTAGCAGTTTTCTGGCTATAAAACAAATGAGAAATTGAGGCTTGGATATAATTTCCATAAACACTTTGATAGCATCTACAGTTTTCCAAAGGAAAGTGGTGGCTAAGCCACAGGACCCAAAAATGACACACAGGTCTGGATGAAGAAACTCATTTATGTGAAGAACAGAATTACCATAAGGACAACAGCTGGAACGCTGGTGGTTCATTAATAAATGTAATGCAAGTATAACATGTGATGCAAAATAGATAATAAGTGTTAAGTAATATATACTTTTACCTATACTGCTAACTTAAAGAAAAAAGTAATGTCTTTTACAAAATTCAGTTTTCAAATGTATAAAAGAGTGCTGGGTGAGTGAGGAATAGTTAGAGAAGAATTTACATTTATCAAATGAAATGTGAATAGCTATTTTTTATTTCCATTTTAAATAACGGGAGTTGCTCCTCAAACCTTCAAGTAAATTAAAACAAATGTAAACCTGTAATTCTACAGACTTAACTTCCCATGTTTTCTGTGAAGGTCACAGAAATAAGAACACATTCAGGTCCTTTTTTTTCTTAATGTGAGAGTATAAAAGTGCTTTTCACTGATCCTAAAAAATTGGCTCTCGGTGATAGTTTAGAGTTCTTAGTTTTCCACAACTTTTTTTGAACACAACTTTCTTTAAAAGTCAAATGCAAGTGACTTAAGTGGTTTCCATGGGAATATGCTCATTTCAGGTCCCCATGGTCAGTGGATTCCCTCTAATAGATGTGCAGGCATGGCTGTGTGAAGCTAAGAGTTATTCAATAAAACAAGAAGTATGCAAAGTGAAATGATTTTTCCAAAATCACCTACTTTGCAAAATAAAACAATTAAAAGTCTGTATGAAAAGGGTTTACAAGGAAATCTGTTATTTCACTAATTTCCAGCCCTGCTCTGGATACTTGAAATTTTTCAAATGCTAATTTGAAACAATGTTACAAGTTTTTTTTAAAAAATAGAGAAGTCTTATTTTTTTATTTTTGGAGAAAGCCAAGTGTGCCTTAACTTGCAAGGCTAATTGTTTTGAGAACTCCATGTCTCCTGCTTAAACTTCCACTAGGATTCCAAATTATAAGCATCAAGTGGTCAGCTTTTAGGAACTCTGGATCCTAGACTATTACTTTAATTTCCAATAGTTTAACATTTAACACATGTCTTTAGAGACTGTTTTTATGGAACTCTTTCCATAATTACTTTAAGAGTTCTAAAATAACGTTGCTAGTGACAAGATTAGAGTGATTTCAGGGGTCAGATTTGTATGTTTTGATTACTTACAAACAGAATATTGCTACCACTCCTACCTCCAACGTCCAGGCCATTACCTCTGAATGTATGAGGGTGGGTGGATCTTCACTCTTGCTAATATGACCAATAATTTCCAATTATTCCACACTTTATAATAAGCACACTATACCCAATATAATGATATGTCATCTCAATGTAGCTAGCCCATGAACTTCTACAGGTTTAATGGGATTTTGCGTATTTAGAATTTCATCATAAAGAGGCCCTTTGGAATCATTATAACATCAATCCTTTCCCATTATAAGACTCAGCTTTCTTACTAGGCGTGAGCATCAGGGCTCAAGGAAAAGGCTTAACCTACCCGTAGGTTGTGAGCCAGATCCTAATAAAAGCCTTAACACTTGGGGAACACATTAAGAAAGGGCAATGATGACATATTAAAAACTTTTTAGTGAATCAAGAGATCATGACGGTGGGCACCAATTGTGACTAAGAGAAAATTTTCTTACGAATTGAAGTAATATTTAGATCTGTACATTTTATTCACGACTTTTGGGGGAAAGAGCTATGCAATTGAGAGCAAGTTAAGTACAAAATAATTCCCATTCCATTTAAGTCACAACTTTCTAGCTGTAACTGTCAAGGTTGAATTAATTAGGATATTTAATACCAATGAGAGAAAAGACTTGCTTCTAGAATTTTTTAAAGAAAAGAACAAATGGCATGTAGCTAAAAGAGCTGATCACCAAGCCTGGTGATAAAAACTGTCAGCCCTTATGTGTGAAGGGTTTATTTTTTTTCTTGAACAAATAGTGTGTCGGTGTTTTTAAATTGGAAAAAACTCCATCAAGTTTGTACAAACCCTCATTACATTACTATACCTTACATACCCTATACGAATGGTCCTTGATTTTTTTTCTTACCCTTAATACATGAGGGATAATACATACATACTCTCATGGTTTATTATGAATGTGATTCTAAACTGCAGGAAGGGAAGAGAGACAGAAGTAGTTCCACTGAGCCCCACTGTCCTATGGATTTTAATTGACTCCAGTTGACACACAGCTTTCAGAGTCCGTGAACATACATACACATACCAACACCCACAATTAGTCCAGGGTAGAACTTGAGCTCCACTTGAGACTATATAGCCAATATTTCACACTGATTGGCATTTCCCCCCCGTGGCCTTATGCATAATCAAGTCTTCAAAACAGACTTTGGAAATCATTAAAGTCTGACTGAGGCACACATAAAAGTACACTGTCAACGTGTAGTTATTCAGACGCTCACTCTTCTGGCTAACAGATTAAACAGGTCCTTGGTTATACCTGTTTTCCTCCTCCTCCTTTCTGACATGGTACACTTCTGGGGGCCCTTCTTTGCTCATTTGCAGCAACTTTATACAAAGGTGGTAGTGGGAAAGAGAAAATTTAATCCGCAAATTTGACAGTAGGTCGAGGAAGGAGATTTGGTAACTGAATCTACTTGCTGAAACCAGGATTGGGAATTATTGTTATTACCGCCGCTGCTCTAGCCAATCTCCGGTTGCCCAAGCTGGCTGAAAGTTGGCTACACAAACTCGGCTTTATTCGATTTACATATCAATGAATTAAATGTATAGTATGCTGATTATGATGCATATCCCATTTTAAAACTAACTCGAAACTGACTACTATAACGAACTATGTATATCCTTTTATTACACAAACAGAAGAGAAAATGAATTATTCTATGAGAATGGTCATCCTACCCCCAAGTTATGAGCTTTAAAGACTTTTCTTGAAGCAGCATATATCTATACAAGAATTTCACTAAGGAAACACCACACAGGCGTGTATACTTATTATTTGATAAAACATATGCTTTAAACTCTATCACATGTGAAAAAATATTTCAAAATCGAGAGAGAATAGTGATATAAAAAGTCAGATCCCGGTAGGAAATACCTAAAAGAAAGAAATGAATTATACTTGGTCTTGTTTTTTGGATTTTTTTAAATGAACATCACCTTTTTGTCGCAAGTATTTTTTCCTCCCTCCCCAAGAAATTCAGCCTGAAATCTCATTCTAAATCTATAATCAATGTTTTTTCTCCCTGCTATAATCCCTTAAAACTCTGGGTTATCCCACACACTTTTGACACTGATGTGTGTTTCCTTCTGAATTGCTGGATTTGCTAAAAGCATGTATCAAGTACCAAATTGCTTTGTATTAGTAACTGGTGGGATAAAAGACCCCATATTAAGATTTTCTCATAAAAAAGGGTTAAGAAGGAAGTCTTAGGGAATAGGAAAATTCTAAACTAACAAAATCTTAAATGCACGAGCAGGAAATGTTAAGAACTAGAGCAGTATCTTGATATTTTCCACTTATACGATAAACATATGATTGAGTAGACAGGGAAACGTAAAGTTTCCATCCCATTCTCTGTTACTTGGCTGTTTTACATGTATCAACAAGGCTAAAAATCTTTTGGGATTTAGGCCACTGGCACAACAAAACTATTTTATATAATCACACATACTTAATGGAGCCCAAACTTTCAGAAAGACGGTCAAGTCTCCCGAAATAACGTGAACAGAGAAACAGAGGAAGACACTGGTTAGTGCTTCGTCTTCTACTTACTAATCTGATCATACTAATAATTTTAATTTCCAATTAGGAAAGCTCTATTAATCAGTACCAACAGGCACAATAAACACAATACAAACTGTAAATGTAGCCATTTTTCCTTTGGATATTTTACTGTACTTAAAAACCAGTAATAGAAAACACTTGCCAAATTCATTTAGTCTCTGACTGAGGCACACATATGTGATCTCCTAATTTACAGCTTGCACATACAGATGTTCACACTTAGTAAAAGGGCTTCTTAATAGCTTTTTTTAATTAAATTGTGTTGATAATAGGTGTTTTAAACATATCCAAACAACACAGCTGAACTGACAAATGCCTGTCTTCCTGCCTCGCCATGTCTCACATTGTAGTGAGATTTTATGAGAGAGAGAAGGTTCTGTGATTCAGTCGCATATATGTAGGATAAATGTTACCCCAAAAACCTCCGAATGAGATCTTTCATTAATTTTTCTCTCTATGATCTGTTTCCAAGTAGAAAATGTTAGATTGCTACTAGGTTTATGTAGCCGAAAGCAGAACCACACAGCCGTTGCTAGCTGCCTGCAGTTTTTTTCCTTTGCAAAACTTTGAACCCTATCCAGCTTTGACACACTGCCTCTTCAGTTAATAACTATCAAGTTTCCCCTTGTCTCCTGTCTACTTTTCTTTGAGGCAATTGCGCACTCAGCACCCCGAGATAATAACACACATCTATAAGATAAAAGCAATGGCATTAATGTAATTGTCTGCCTCTCTCTCTTTAGCCTAATCTTTTTTTTCCTTCAGTTTTGACTGCCTGTGTGACACCTGTTTTTGTCTCCTCTGATCCTACGACAGGTTTTCCGCTGACAAGGTTTTTGCCTGACAGAGATTCTGCAGACAAGAACATAATAAAATATGAAGAACTGCTTGTCAGAGTTTCTGCCAATGCTCACATGAAATAAAGGAAAAAAAATGACTTTTTTTTTAAAGGGGCCCAATGATGGTCGCTTTTGGCATGTGGGGGGCGGGAACCTCCCTAGCCAAGCTCTCCAAGCCAAACAGGTGTTTTCTTTTATGTTAGACGATTTGTTTTTTAATTTTTACTGATAGTGAAAAACATAATCAGCCAAAGGGGAGGGGGGGATGTCTTACCCTTAGATTTTCACAGGCAAAGGAATATGGAAGGACTACCAAATAAAAGTGGAAGGTTTTCACTCACGATCATATCTTCTGAGTAAAACAAAAATGCCGACATCTGTTAATGATCAAACAAATTTAGCTTCTCTAAAATTTACGTCCTGGTTAGTTGGGCTACTAAAACTTCTCACCTACCTTTCACTTATTTTGTCGTCTGAAGACAGGGAAACAGCAAAGGTGAAAATAGAATGAGAACTGGAAAAGAGAAATGCACAAATGGAGGAAAAGATAAGATGTTTGCAGGCTGTGCTAGCCCCTTAAAATGGGAAGAAGCTGCTGGAAAAGAAAACAGCAATTAGAAATCGAAGACTTTTAGATAAATTGAGAGTGTCTATAAACCTTTGTTACAGGCACCACAGGGGAGACACCGCAGCAGGCACCAGCACACAAAGATGAAGTGTGCTTCCTGAGCCTCCCAAGCCAGTGGAAGGATCCGTATCACACAGAAAGTACCCTTCTGGTTTCAGCAAAGTATGTTGACAAGATAAAGAAAGCAGCACTCTGTGGGGGGAAGGGGGTGGGAATCCCTCTTCCTTGATGAACAGGGCACGGGACAGGCCGAACAGGGTCAACTGTGCAGCAAGTGTGGAAGTGCAAAGGAAAGGACTGGGCGAGTTTACAGAGACGAGTGGAAGGGACAAGAGCCTGGGTTTTGGTTGTGGGGATTCTCACACCAATGCTAACCACTCTGCCACCAAACCACTTTCACCTAAACTTTAGTTCCCTGGACACATTATTTCACACCTAGAGCCTACAGCAGTCACACCGGACAGAAATATAAGTCAAGCCATATATGTCATTTGAATTTGGCTAGTTTCATTTCTTAAAGCAAAAAATGGTGACATTAACTTATAAAATATATTTTGCTTGACACAATTTCACACGCTTCATTTTTTAATATCGACACCTCCCAAATCCAGTGTATGTGTTATACTTACGGCACATTTTGGACTCGTGACATTTCAAGCGCTCAGAAGCCACAACCGCGGCTTCCTCACTGGGTACCCAGGTCTGGAGTTGCTTTTACCTTCCTTGACCAAAGGCCCCAAAGGACTGTCCTTTCCGTAAGATGGATTTGATCCCATAGCAGGCTGGGAAGCCTGTAAGGTCAAAGTGGAGGTTATCTAGGTACCAGGCAGCAGCTCCAAGGAGAGAGCACCCTTACTACTGAGGTCCTTAATGGATACTGTTTATGAGTCCATCCAATTGGGGTAACAACTTCCTAAAGTATTTCCTATACAATGCATTGGCTATACGCTAACAACAGACTAATTCAAGAAGCTTTTGAAGAGCTACACACGTCTGCAAAGGCAAAGGCAAAAGCTGGTAGGAAAGGGGATGCATGCACAACATTTTAGGGCTCCCAGAATGCAAGACAGGGTTCTGAGATTCCCTTCTCGTCTCATCCTGCAATTTCATGCTTCAATAAAGGGATAGGGGGAGGTTGGAAAATGTCACCACTTATGACACAATAGAGAAGAAAAAGTGGTTCAAAGTATCGACAGGATACTACTGAGGCAAATTGGGTCCTTGAGACTCAACTGAATCTCCTAGTTTATCCTGAGTAAAAGGAGAGGAGTTGAGAGTGTTTCATTTATAACCCCTTCAATTTGTGTTCTGCTTAACCTGGTGAACTCCAGTTAATTAAGATGTTCCTATAAACAATTAAGCTTCCTGTAGGATCGTTAGCAAGATATAAAAATTTATGATGTAATAAAATGCAATAAAATGATAAAGTGTTGAACCCATCAAAGCACTTCACATGCAAAAAGATAGGCGTGAAAATAGGTAAAAGTAGCCTTAATCCTACTTAAAATTCACCTACGTCTTGCTTTTGGATTTTTCGCAGGTAAGTACTCCTACAATTCATTTTAATCGGTCTGCATTCCTCGAAATATGACTTCTGGGGTAAAATGTTCCTCACCTCTGTTCAAATAAGGGCCCATGTGACATTTTAGGGGAAATGGAAGGTAAGGAATTGTACTGGATTTGCTGTGGAAAACAATATTGCCTAGGGAATGCCTGGTCCCACAGCCAAAAGACCTGAACTCTGCTACTGTGCACCGAAGGAGAAAGAACTTCATACCATGAAGTTCTTCCACACTTGCACCTTAAGACAGCAGACACTGTCATTAATATTGATGTTTAATATTATTTTATTGACTTAATAATACCAGCAACTAAAAGTTGTGCCTGAATATGGGCTAACTCCATTCCTTCATTTAATCTTCCCTCAAACTGCTCTGTGATATTTACATACATTCCTATTGTTATCTGAATTTACAGAAAAAAGAACTGGGGTTTAGATAAGGCATTACTAAAAAGAGGCAGAAAAGGAATTTGACCACTATCCTAGCCGCATCCAACATTTTAATACTGAGCAGTGCTAAAACATGTCTGTCAGCCGGGCTTGGTGGCTCAGCCTGTAATTCCGCGCTTTGGGAGGCTGAGGTGAGTGGATTGCCTGAGCCCGCGGGTTCAAGACCTGCCTGGGCAACTTGGCGAGACCTCATCTCTACAATAAATCAAAAATCAGCCGGGTGTGGTAGCGCATGCCTGTAATTCCGGCTACTTGGAAGGCTGAGGCGGAAGGATCGCCGGAGCCCAGCAGGCCGAGGCTGTGGTGGCCGGGAGCAGCCACTGCACTCCAGTCTGGGCGACAGAGTGAGACTCCAACTCGAAAAAACAAAACAAAACCAAACAAAAATGTCTGTCATGTCCTCAAGGTTGAAGTTTTCCTTTTCTAAGAGTTTAGTAATAACAACTAGCATACAGCATATGCATAACTTAATAACTAACACGTATTAGGTATTTACTGTACACAGGGCAAATGGTTTGTCTCACTTCATCTTTGAAGAACCCTATGAGCTAGGAGCTATCATTATTCACGTTTCACAGATGAAAAAACAGAAGGATTATAGAATTTGGCCAAAGTTCTACCAACAGTTGGTAACAGAGCCACAAGATAAACCTAAACAGTCTCATTCAAGAGCCGCACTCTTACCTGTTTTGCATATTTCCTTTACCTGAAGCTTTTTCATACCCTGGGGCCAAGAGCTCTGTGTGTTTTAATTTCAAAATCCTCCCAAGAAACTCTTTACCAGTGGGCCAGCACTGATTATACTTTAGAGGCCAGACTTACCTTATGTTCCATCTGAATAAAATAGACTTAGACAAAAAAAAAAAAAAAAAATCTGGGGAGCGAACAGGCAAAGAGCCCAGGACTTGGAAGGGGAGGCACTGTTTGTGCTGTGTTTAAAGAAAATTTAGGGAGTTCAAAGCACCATCCCATAGGTGGGCAGGCTGAGAAACAAATCAAAATAAGCAGTTCAGGGACACAATAAGAAAATAGTTAATACCATTAATCAAGCACCAAACCTTTGCATTTGTAAGGATGTCCTCCCTTTACAGCGTATCAGCAGTGATCAGGGAGGAAAGGAGAGAAGCCGAAGAGGGCACTGTGCTCTCGGGTCAAGAAAAAAAAAAGTCTTCTGTGCCAGGCAGAAAAATGGCCTTGTTTTTGTTCTCTGAAATGAAAATATGTTGAGAAACGTCCAAGGACTTTGCCCATGTAGAGACCAGGACCCAGTCAGAGCTACAAGGAAACTAAAAGCTAGTTCCCTAACCAAAAGAGAATTTTGCAACTAGGCACAACTAGGCTTCAGTATTACAATCTGGAAGAACCAAGTCTACTAGAAAGACAAGTTCTTTTAAGCAGATACTGTGTTCGTTCCCACGTTTTCTAAACCAGTGCACCAAGAGGACTGTAAGTATTTCTATCCCTGTGTTTCTAACCAAAGCCCTAGAAGCATCTTTCCAAAAGATCAAGTTCTTAACTTTGTCATTTATTTCCCTACACCGAGAACTCATATTGGTACTTGTGTTTTACTGTTCACCAAATCCTAAGCATCCCTCTGTAAAAATTTTCTCCCAAAGCAAAATTCATTCTTGCTAGAATATTCTATAGGTCAGAGCTTTCCTGCAGGTTAACATCTGGGAACATTATCTTCCCTTGTCAGAGGAAACGTTTTTCCCCCACTCTTCTCTCTTTATCTTAACTAACTTAGATACTGTTGCTGAGTCACTAAGAATAAGTATGATGTCACAGAAATGTCATGTTTTATTGTTTATGATAGAGGAGTTTCTGTTTGGGGTGGGAAGGAAACAAGACTAGAAAAGAAAAGAGGATGGAGAAGACTGCTTTCACTATACTGGTTTTTGGAGTCAAGCCAGAAAGCTACCAGTTGGGGACAAACTACTTTTGCAGATATTTAGACAAATGATAAGCAGGACACAGGCTGGGACAAACAATAAAGACATGTGTGATCTTTCAGAGGATAAAATGAAAAATTACTGGTTTTGATCTTTCCCACTTAAGTCTTTATAAAGTGCCCAATGCCTCGAACAAATTTGGGGAATTTGTAAACAAAATCCTGAGATCTCAAGATTCTAAATATAGGCTTGATATCATCAAATGCTTTTTGATTCTAAGATGCTCTTGACCAATAGCACTGATTTAGGACTTAATTATGCAAATTGAGTATGACTAGGATTTTCTTTTAGGTGTGGGTTTGCCAGATTTAGCAAATAAAATTACATGACACTGAGCTAAATTTGCAAGGTACATATGTATACTAGAATACCATTCATTATCTGAAATTCAAATTTAATGGGATACCCTATAGTTTCTATTTGGTTAAGGGTCTCTTTAAATACCCCTGGATCTAATAAGACATGTCAAGTAAAAGCTGGCAATTCAAATTCAACAAGGCAGATGGGGAAAAAAAAGGGGAAAATTACTTCCAATGAATTACAAAAAAGAAAGGCTTGAAATTAATAGGTTGTATGACTATCAAGTCTTACAGTACGTTAAGCCATAAAGGGGGTTGGTCTATGACACTAAATTTACTTTTTGTTCCTCACCATTTCCTGTGGTGAAGAACTAAAGGCTACCTGGCATAATACTTTTCATATGATATATGTTTAGTAAATATCTACTGACAGATGATCACATGATAAAGGCCAAGTGGGCTCCTTTTACATTAAAATCTACTTTACATGTAAAAATCTGAAGAGTTTGGATAAAATACAGGCAGAAAAAATTCTGGCTTGATGAGAAAATAATTAAAGTAAAAATATAAAACTCTCTTTTCCTTGAATGAACTGCAAGGAGTAAAAGGAAATCACATTTACAGACTACAATAAAGTAAAAGTCTCAAGAATTCCAGCACAACAAGCATTCTTGCAGGGAAGCCTAGGCCAAAGGAAATAACAAGAGTGTTAATTCAGATCTCTTGGAAGTGAACAAAAGTTCTAGCATTCATGCAGTCTGTTGGAATGGCACATCCTTTTCATTTAAAGTCAAAGTATTCCTTGAAGAAAATAATTTGCACTGAGAAAACTGCTCTAGGGTTCAGTAAGCTGTATAACACAATTTCTATTCATCATGCCTCATATTTTTGCCAAATGATCACCTGACATATCTAGAAACAGCGGTACTGGGTAACTTTAATTTTTTTTTTCTTTTGTCCAGAAAAGGGGTAGTTAACACATGGGCTTCATCAAAAGTAAAAATTACTAATCCAGTAAAAGATAAAAAAATCTAAATAAATAACCTTTCTAAACTCTGCACCTCTTTTATCAAACACACAAATCAAATATACACCATCATGAAAAAAACCAAAAAACAATTTTCCAATTGTCCTGGATTATTGTTAAATATTTCTCCAAACTGTTTAGGATTTAATTGATTTTTTTGTCAAAATTTTTTTTAACCTTCTTTGTAATGGTTTAGAAATAAAGCCTTCATCTGGACTAGGGACATTAAAATAAATTTGCAAATATTAAACAATAATAGTAATACTGGCTAATTTTTAAGACTACATAAATCTTTGGCTGAAGTCTCAATTCTGTGAATGGTCAAATTACTACTCCAGCAGAGGGAGAAAGGGTAAAAACACAGCAAACTAAATTTCTACTAAAACAAACAAACATTTACAACAGCAGAAAAGAAGCCCGTTACCACTCTTATCCTAATATCTTATTTTGGTACATGAACCAAAAAGAGTTGGATTTGTAGGAAACTGGTTTTGTTGTTGTTTTTTAAGAGGTAAACAAATCTTTTTAGGTGAATGAAAGAAAAGCACAGAGAAGACAATGCACATGGGAGATTAAACATATAGTAGTTAAGTGAATTTAGTGGCAAATGACTGAAGTCTTTTATCCAAGAACTTGGAACAAAAACATAACAAAATTAGAAATTTTGAGCTATTGCTGGCCTACCAACTAAGTCATCATAGACTAGAGTATGGCCATCCTATAACAACAAAAAAAATTGTTTTAAATAAAGTTAAATTCAACAGGCACTGCTTTCTATTATTAAAGTGAAAGAGATGAAACTCCTAGCAGGAGGGTAAAAGTAGGAACTTCTGTGTTAATTCATTAGGAAATGTCTACTGGAATTCAAAGAACAGTTTTGGGATTTGTTCCCCCAATAGTGCTAAAGATTTCTAGGAAGTAATTTATGAAAAGTAACATGATCCACTAAGTAATTTCAAAACTCAAGTACTGAAGTATAATGAATTTATCACTCTCTTTCATTTTTTAAAACATCTTTTAGGCCGGGCACAGTGGCTCAAGCCTGTAATCCCTGCACTTTGGGAGGCAGAGGTGAGAGCACTGTCTGAGCCCAGGGGTTCAAAACCAGCCTGGGCAACTTGGTAAGACCTCATCTCTACAATAAATAAAAAATCAGCTGGGTGTGGCAGCGCACGCCTGTAGTTCCAGCTACTTGGAAGGCTGAGGTGGAAGGATCACCAGAGCCCAGCAGGTCGATGCTGGATTGGCTGTGAGTATGCCACTGTACTCCAGCCTGGGTGATGAAGTGAGATTCCCACTCAAAAAAACCAGCCGAACAAACAAAAAAAGATTCTTATAAAGATTTTTATAAAGAAGCTGTCAACAATTCAAGCAGGCTTGAGAAGCAAACTGTAAGGCAATGGTGTGTGCGTGTGTGTTGATAACTTCATACATACAGACATACATGTGCATATGTATGTTATATAATGGCCCAGGAATCCAACATCTTAGGAATAAATTAAAGATGCTGCTAACAAAAGATATATAGAAAGACATATTCAAAAGAGGTCAACAAATTTCTAAAAATTCTTCAATTTAAAAATAACACCTGATTTTGGCATTTGTTTACATTTTAGTAGCAGATATTAATTTTTAAAAAATAACGGTAATTGATAGTGTGTTTAGGGCTAACATGAACCAATTCTATGAAAAGTGTCCCTGTAGTCTTATTGGTGCTCAGAGAAAAATTACACCCTAGAAAAACCATGTCACTTCCTCCGCGTCCCACACGCAGGACACTGTGCTGTGTAAGGCAGCCAGAAAGACTGCTGCATTTTCCCTTTGAGCAGAAATAATTGGAGACGTGATATCAGGGTTTCTGTGTAAAGGGAGGGAATGAAGCAATTAGCTGAAATGCTGGGGGGCAAAAGGAGTGGGTGCTCTCCTCCCACTGCCAACTCAAAGGCTAGAAGCCAACCTCAGTCATATTTGCCCTACTAAATGGAGGAAGAATTGGATTTGCATACCAGTGTGTATGTGTTGTATACAGATACATACCTGTTGCGGGGGAGAAGAGAGGTCAAGATGATAACTGTGAGGGAAATAACTAGAATTCCCTTTATTTATACCTGAGAAACCCTAAAATTACTATCCCAGAATCACAGAATTTTTAATGGTACGGTAGGAAAAGCACAGTCTGGTATAACAGAAATATCTTATTTGGGTTGGGTGAAAAACCCCCATTCTTCAGAAAGTCTTCAGAACAATCATTGGCCAGGAATAATTTATGTTGTTCAAGAAGGAAGAAATATTGCTTCTTTAAAAATTCGCTACTAATGGAATATGCATATGGGATGTGGATAGATAAAACAAACTCTGGTGGCACAGTCAACTTTTAGACTCACAAGGCTACCATGGTAGATAGATGATGATAATACAAGATGGCTTTGGAAAAAAATGAGAGAGTGAACAAATGAAAAGCCTTTTGTCTAGTGACTGACCCTCTTCTAAGGCTCATCTATTGTCCAATTTATTTTTAACATGAATTATGTATTAAAGGCTTTATATATTTTATCTTTAATTTTCAGAATAAGACAGCAAAGTAGGTATTATTGACCCTATTTTACAGATAAGAAACTGAGGTCCGGAGATATTGAGTAACATGTCACTGGAGTGGCAGAGTCAGGATATGACCTCAGAATAATCCATAACCATCCCTCCATGCCTCCAGACCTCATGATTCTTCATGTGTTTGGGACACAAGCTCTGTACCTATCACCTAGCAGAGACAATACTTCTTCAGGGAAAGAAGGATGCTTGGGAAGTGTTATACGCTGAATTGTATTCCCCCTAAGTTCATAGGTGATAGCTGTAACCCCTACTGAAATGTGACTATATTTGGAGACAGGACCTTTAAAGAGGTGATTAAGTTAAAATGGGCTCGTTAGGGTGGGCCCTAACTTCTTTTGACCGGTGTTCTTAGAAAAGGCAATCTGGGTGCACAAGAGACACCAGATGCATGGGCCCACAGAGGCTAAGGCTATGTGAGGGTGGCCATCCACAAACCAGAAAGAGAGGTCTCAGAATGAAACCAATGCTGCCAATACTTGGATCTGGAAACTTTAGTCTCCAGAATGCTGAGGGTATAAATTTCTGTTGTTTAAGTCCCCCTGCCTTGGATATTTTGTTATGGCAACCTTAGCAAACTAATACAGGAAGAGAGAAGAAATCACTGAATGTAGTAACACACATAGGCTACGAACATTAACACTGACTCGTCTGTTGATCAAGACTAGACAGAATTGTTACCGATTTGGCCTTGTTAATGAGGCAGGAAAGAGTTCCATCCTGAGGGCACTGAGGGATTATGTGATTGTGGCTGCATGGTGGAAACACACTCCTCCCAATGTTTTCCTCTTACACTACTCTCTCACAGAAACATAGCTGAAATGTCCCTGCAACTCCAACACACACACGCCCTAACCAGCAAGGTACATGATAAATTAAAAGCATTTCAAGGCATGGCCCAACACTGTTACCTCAGATCTTGCTAGAATAACATGACATTTAGAAAAACACAACCCACTGGATGTTTGGCACACCTTGGGAATGAAGAATATGTCCACTGCAGAGCCAGTACCCCAGGCTGTCAAAAAATCTCCAGCCAGGATTTCTTTTATAAACTTTACCTATCTTTTTAAATTCTACAATCTAGGAGGTGGGGGGGAAAAAAAATGTCTGCTTATTTCCAAACGTCCTTCTGCTTAATCACAATAAACGTGAACCATATGCAAGAATATGTTGAATTCTCAGTTGTGGCACATTGACAGACTGGCTCTGTGCACCTGGCAAAAAGCCTCAACACTCACATCCTTTCCTCTGGGTCACCCCACCCCCTGCACACACCTACACAGAGCTCACTCTCTACTTATATCAGCCACCTCCCATCCCTGCACACTGAAAGGGGGGTATGAACAGACTGTTTTTTCAGATACTGGCCAAATAACGTTCCTGTTCACTCTCTTGCCCATCTTAGACCATACACACTTCAACATCTGGAAGGATAAACTCAGCCCCTAACACGTATGACGAGGCTGAGCAGGCACTGAGGAGTTCTTAAGCCATGACGATCTGCCAGTTTCCCTCTGAGGTCCAGGCCCTGAAAGGCCAACTGTGGTATGTTTGCGTTTCCACCGGGCCTGGTGCTTGCTGGCTGCTCCTATGCTCAGTAAGAATCCCGCAGCCCAAATGTCCCGTAAACGTCTCACCCTTCTGCCGAGAGCTGCTTGGTAGCCTCGCTTCTTGGAGCAGAGCATATGCTATTTGAGAGCCACAGGCTGAATATCAACTAATACTTGGAGTGCAGCTGACCTCTCTCTTCCCCAGGCCAGTGACTGCTCTAAAATAAAAACACACTTTCACATGAACATAGCAAGAGCAAGAAGACAAGCCCAGATTTTCCTCACCATGTGCCACCCAGCCATGTTTACACTGATCGCAAGTCCTCAGGTTAATCTTCCCTGGCTGAAAACATTCACACGTGCAGTTTACCAGTGTGCAACGGATGGCCTGAAAAATAAAGGGGGAAGAAATGATCAGCATCTGTTCAACGGCATTATATTTTTCCCCATTTTAATAAATAACGCCCATTTCCATTTTTAAAGGCTTTATGATGATAGGGGAAAGTTTAAAAAATATATTTGGGTATCAAAATCTCTTATAAATAAAGGCAAACAAAGTTTATTCACCAACATGTTTTATTTTATGCCATTTATAGAAACCTTTATCGTTTTTTAATTTTTTAGAAATAGATTTAGGGAGTACAAGCGCAGTTTTGTTACATGAATGTATTGCATAGTGGTAAACTCTGGGAGTTTAGTGGTCCTTCCACCTGAATAGTGTACCTTGTACCCAATAGATAATTTCTTCTCCTTCCCTACAGAAATCTTTAACGATGTAGAATAAACTAAAACATTACATATTCTGTATGAATACTGTATTTATAACACTAGAAATTCAAAAGAGAAAAATATGTTGCTAATATATATTTCCTTATAAGTTTATCCACTTGTCAGTAATGAAAAAAATGCATTCTAAAAATGTTCAGGTAAAATGTTTGTGAAAGTAAAACATGGCAAACAGATATTGTTATTAGAAAATTACTTTTCCTCTGCTGAATTTGAATTCAATTATTTGCTTATATTTCAGGTATGTTTCAAAAGACACTCCACTACCAAATAAGACCTAACATATGTGTTACTATTTATCACATCCCAATTCCTTGTGGTTTTTCAAAATTTATTAATTTATTTTCATTTGTCTTGAGAAACAAAAAATAATCCTTTTATTTTAGCAGTGATATAAGAAAATAAGTTTAAATTTTGTTTTAGATCACATGCAGAATAGAAAAAGCCACTTACAGAAACATCTTATACCTGGAAGAGTACAACTGTATTGTAGAAAACTGTAAAACACACTCAAAAAAATCTTTTATTTCTTTTCAGGCACTTAAAAAAAAAAATCATCTCAATTTATATTATAAAGTGAAATCCATAGAAAATTAGCATAAATGGAGTGTAACTTTTTTATGAATAAAAACCCATGTTTAAGAATTATGCTGAAACTGACCTATGCTCCCAGACTACTGTTAATAAATTTATCTCATACATTTAATTCTAATTTGCATGGAAATTCTGAAGACAGAAGGGATTTGGTCTGATCATTCACAGATTAACAATCTACTGTAACTACTTGAACTGCCAGGAATAGATCTCTCAGCAGATTTAGATGCAATCAATGATTACTGATTTTGGGGTGGGAGGGTGGGTATAGACACCTGAAACTGCAGCTCTGTGCCTGAAAGCTATGCTCACTGACACAGCTCCAGATGCCCATATTTCTGGAACCCTTTGGATTTTTATATAAATTGTCTCATTTGCAACAATATTTTAGATATTGTTAACATGGTTGGGATGAATGCCATTTACAAAGAATAAGACTGAGTGGGCTTTTACGGTTCCCTATGCTTTGCATCAGGCAAGTAGAAAGTATTTCTCTTCCATTAATTAACAGTAAATCTATGGGTCCCTATTTGGTTTCAGATGCTCGAGTCCTCACTGCAGACTCCATTCGTACCTCCCTCCCACCCCCCATGCCCAATTTGCACTTCTGTGTAGCACTAGGGAAATATTTAATTATATATTCTGCCTGGTATGTCAGGATCTCTCCTCTGAGGCCAACAGTCCTATTGCATATTAGCTAGGTTGTGAGACTTTGCTACATATACTGGTGATTAAAGGAATTTTTAGGATATAAGGGGAGACATTTCACCCATAAGTTCTTATTTCAATTTCAATAATTTATTGGCTGAGAATTTATCAGAACGTCCCGGGTTAGAAATGGTTTCTCTAAATAACATATTCATTAATTAATGAACTTATACCTTGATTCTATGACCAAAATAAAAAGTTTAGAGGACAGTGTTTCTACTAAAAACGAGGCACTTTACAAACTAACTAATATAAATTCAGATATGGAAACTATGTTGGCATTAAAATACTGAATCTATGTAATTTAAGGCACAATAATAAAAGCTTTCATAAAGGCTTAGAAACATACCTTCTGCTTTACCAAAATCAAGGAAGGGTCAATAAAAAGACATGCTCTTTCAAGGGCAGTTAAACATAAACTCCGGCATAAAATGCATAAATACCTTAAATCACTCATTTTATTCTATTTAATTATTTGACAAAAATATCCTAATTTGTGTTGTGTTTAAAGCACACTTTTATCAACTTTATAGCTAAATTATAATTTTTATTATACGCAAGACCGGAACAAATTAAGAAACTGTGAATTTGCTTTATTTTTATGCATATTTTTTTTAATTGGTTGAATCATTCCTTCACTTTCTCTAAACTAAAATATGACTCAAATATTTTGTCTTCCTATACAACTTTATACATCTGGTACACTTGGGAATTAAATTTTTCAGATCATCATCCCTTCTCATGAATTTGCCTCTTTTGTACCTAAACACACAAACACTGGAACACCTCAACTCCTTTTGTATATAAACACTTAAGCACTGGAATATCCATTTTGTTTTTTATGAATTCCAGAAGGTCTATTTGCTTTAAACTCAGATTTATATAGACTACAATTGTCCCTTAAGGGATTTATATATATTTAAACAATATGGTCTAAATAAATATTTTGAGTAAGAGACTATTGTGGCTTCAAAGGAAGTTTTATTCTAAATAACATTTTTGAAACGGCATAAAACTTTGACATACTATTTATTCATAACAAACTAGAACCAATGTGATCACTTGCCAACTCACCCACACTTAAAAAACATAAATTATCATAAAACTATCAAAGACAGTTAAGCCTCAAAAATGTACATGCATCACATGGAGACAGCTGGGAAGAGGAGAAATGAATAAGCTTTCATTCTTGTGAGCACATTCATGTCTGCCTTCATGCAGCTCCTGTCACAGTGCCTCCAACTCTCTTCTGGGCACCCTGAGCAAGACCACACTGTAGGTGCTACATTCTGTGAACCACAAGCTTTAAAAATGCAGAGAGGAAGACAAGAGCAGACAGTTCAGTCCGCTCTGCCTGTTTCTACCTATACATGCAGGGATGAGTATTCAAGTCTGGGTAATGCAGACCTCCAGAACCCTGCCACCTCCAAGGTACCCTGTAACTCTTTCTCAGTTCTTACATGGCCCGCATTTCCCTCAACTCCTCAAGAACAATAAAACCAACAACAATAAATTTTCTTAAGCCCATGGCTTATTAAAGCAAATATTCCTTCTGCTTACCTTTACCATGGATTTCTTGAAAGAAAAATCCATGCACTCAGCAACCAATGCTCCCACATCCTCACCACCACCTACATTTTAATTCTTCAAGCTGGATGCTACCGTATGAGTTCCTGAAACTTCTCTCTCTGAGAGACAATACTCTCACATCACTTCTGGTTCTTTTTCTTGTCTCCTTGTCCTCTCAGACTTTGATGCACTAATTCTCCTTCATCCCGGGCTGTAGAGACTGACTATCCTCGTTTTTCTGGCAGCAGTGGCTTACTCTCTCTCCACTGTAAATAAATACAGGTGTTTCCCACGGCCAGGCGCTTCATTCTTCAATTTGGCAATTTCATGCCCTCCTACAGCTTCAAATATCATCACCAGGCAAAAACCATCACTTGGGAGCCAGGCACTGCCATAAGCAGGAGGAAATGGATGGCAGAGTCCCTGCGCTAAAGGACTTGACAGTTTGGGGATTGTGGGCAGTAGATTTAGAGGAGAAACCCTAAGAACGAGAAGGAGGCCCTTAAACAGTTTTGAGAAACACCATCTCTCTGGCTTTATTCCTCTACTAAATCCCAGGACTTTAACAAATTTATTTACAACAGTAAATTCTTACCTGTTATAATAATAGATAGATTTATGGAATATTTGCCATCTTCCAAATATTGTACTAAACAGTTCATAAGCATTAGCCCTCTGCATCCTTAATAATAGTAATCACCAACAAGGAAACTGAAGTAGAGATAATTCACTATCTTGCCTAAAGTCACTCAACTAGTAAAGTCAAAGATTCAGGAGTCAGACCCAGGTCTGTGCGAGTTTTCCATCTCACTGATGAGGAAACTTGAGTTAGAATTCCATTCACAGAGAGGCAGTGGGGCAGAGTGTTTTTCATTGACATGATGCCTTCCTCCAAATACCTGCCTTTCCTGCTCCTTCCCCCCACCCCCACATAGACTGTTACTACCATAATTTGAGCCTTTTTTCCTATTCAAACAGGCTCCTAATTAGTCTACCCATTCCTCTTAGCATCCCACACACCTGGTCTTTTTGTATGCCATTTGCTTTACTGAGGTTATGCTCACCTACTGTCAGCTTCCTCCTATTAGAGTAAAAACAGTGGATGTCAATCCTCATTGGCTAGACAATGGATTGGAGGGGACAGTTATCTCTCTGTCCTTGTGCTATCTCATTGCCAGTTTCTCCAAGGGAATGCTCTCTACCTGCCAACCTGCCAACCACCACTGGCACTGTCAACGCCTACTCATCCTCGGATTTTAACTCAAGTATCACTTATCCCTCAGGGCAGTTGTCCTGTCTCCCATTCAAGGCAAGTACCCCATTAGTATCCTGCATCACAATGGATCTATCTGTCACAGCACAATCACAGGTTGTGAATATCATGTTTATCTGTGTGGTTATTTGATTTGGGCCTGTCTTCCCCACTAGAATTTCAGTTCCATGAGGGTAGGGCAACATATTTGTTGGGCTTACAATAATGTGTAAGTGGCAAGTGACAGGTGCTTCAAAAGGCACTTAAAGAAATACATGATTCTCTGAGTCCCTTTCCTCATCTGTAAAATGATGGTAACAATGACACTACAACAGAGGCAAACTTAAACAAAAATGAATAGAAAGTATGTGTTACCCTGTCTGGCAATAGTAAAAGCTCAATACGTGACAACTATTTACAGCCTCAGGAAACTTTCCACATACTATTTTTAAATGATTTTTTCCCTTATGATTCTTCCCAATGTATTAAGTTTTACTCCAACCCTTGCAAAACTTAACATGTATTTAGTCTTAATGAATAAATGAACACTTTGACATATACAATGCAATATTATTCATACTGTAATCCTCTAAGGTGGGCATATGGATTATTGTTTCTGTTTTAATATTAGGGTTCAGAAATGTTTATGTGTGTAACATGGCTCTTAAATGATACAATGAGCTGGGTTCGGTGGCTCAACCTGTAATCCCGCGCCTTTGGGAGGCTGAGGTGAGTGGATTGCCTGAGCCTGCGGGTTCGAGACCCACCTGGGCAACTTGGCGAGACCTCATCTCTACAATAAATCAAAAAATAAGCCGGGCATGGTAGCGCATGCCTGTAGTTTCAGTTACTTGGAAGGCTGAGGCGGAAGGATCGCCGGAGCCCAGCAGGTCGAGGCTGTGGTGGCCGGGAGCGGCCACTGCACTCCAGTCTGGGCAACAGTGAGACTCCAACTCAAAAAAAAAAATAAATGATACAATGGAGGGGAAGACAAATCTCCCAATTTCCATTTTTACTTCCATTACCTATAGAAACAGAAGAAAATGTACAATAAAAAATAAGTTATGAATTTTCATATTCAAAAGTACATCTAAAATACATATATTAAAGTACATTTGAAAGTATTTTGAGTGAGTTCCAAACTCTATACATATAGCAGATTCTGCTATTTTTAAAACTTTTTAGCATCATGATACTCATAATTTTCTTGAACTCTTCAAGTGTATGTGAATTGAACATTAATCTCCTCACAAAATGACACTTCTAAGGAAAGTACAAATGGCTGCTTCAGTTAATATGCAGTGTACTTCTCAAAAGAACTATAAACAAGACTAATTATTTAATCTCCCATTAGCTAGTCCTTGTTTAAAACACTTACCCTGGTTATCTGACACAAAATAACCAAAGACAAACTAAGGTCATGGGGCAAACAGCATAAAATATATATTCTGAAGGAATAATTATATAAGAAGAAAAAAACCCCACGAAAAATAAAACTCATTTCAGTTCTGGGTTTGGATATTCCAAAAACAACAAACCTCCCTTCATGTGTTCAATAACCCTGGCCAATATCCCATATATAACCAAAATATTTCCTAAGCCTGTTTTCCCATTGTTCATTTCTAGGGAGTACAGCAAGATTTACAACTTGAAATATGAAATTATATTTAAAACATTTAAAAATGCTTAACAGGTAAGAACATGACCTATATTGAAATTAAATTATAGAAAAAGCTAATTATTAACATAGCATGCATTCTGTCCCACCAGTTTTTATTATAAATTTAAATGGTACAATCTAGGTCTATAGACTAACTAACTATAATGATTACCAGTGACAAGGTTCACCGATTTTTAAGAAGAAATTTTTTTTTACTAAACTGAATCTTCTACTTTTAAAGTCACATATTGATATTATAAATATGTAAAATTGGCAAACTTTCCATGAGGATACAACATAGTCTATGTCATAATTAACTTATTAATTCACTACTGCATATATTGAACATATACATATGTCCTAGAAAGGTATGTATGATATCAAAGGTCAAATGAGCCTTTTTACTGGGTAGAAAAATTGTTCTTCAAAGACTTCTATCCTAGGGAAAAACATTCTAGAATAGAAAATTATCTGCAATGAATCTGAAAGGTTATTATTCTAGGATTGCCACCGAATACACTATAGTAATTACAAAGTAACAGCTAACAAACATTGCAGAAAGAGTGATCTTGCATGTAACTGAAAAGATGAGACAAGCACATTTATACATCTTGTGTATGAGATACTAAGATGTGCTTCAAGCATCGCCACAAAGACTCAAATGACAGTAATGGTGATTAAGTCAGAAATATCTATCCCTCTATATACTTTTCAGGACAGTTTTTCCCTTCTGTTTTCATATGGATAATATGTAAAACTAACTGACTTGGAAAATCTACATGGTACTGCCTTTGTAGAAGAAATCACCTTCCTAAATTTGGCCAAGCCACAGTGCAGCATGGAACAAAGAAATTCTACATTTTTTCTGCATGGTGGACAACTACTAAGCATACTTACGACCAACATGAACTACATGACTACATGAGAAATTTATTTGTATTATAAATATCATATATGATGAAAGTATAGGAATATCCGTCTGTTATACTGAAGGGTTTTGCAATCAAGTATCAAAATGAGATAAGAAGATGTCAGTTAGACAGACATGGACCAAAGATGTATGGTTTTAAAGATCCCACACAAAAAGAATGCTTTATTCACAACCTAAAAATTTCTCTAACTCTGACCATGAGACTACTAACATCAATCTATAGTTTTGGTAAGGTTTTTTTCCTAGAGTTATGCACAAATATATAAATCTGACTCTGAATAGACAATATGCATAGGATTTACAAGAAGTGATTATCAGTGATTACAAAGCTTGCTTACTAACTCACAAAAGTTAATAGCATATAAGAGTGGTAAACAATAATGTGAATACCACTACTCATAACGTAATAGTATAACAGCAAGTGAGAAACAATGATGAAGTTATTCTGTCTCTTTACAAAGACCCATTCAAAAATTTATATAATGAAAAACCATGGCAAAAGTATATAACTTATTTAGTGGTAACATAACTAGAAAATAATAATTAACCTTTCAAAAAATGTTCCTTACATTTGTCGAATTGTTTTGAATGTTATATAAAAAAAATGTAAACTCCAGTTTGGGCGACAGAGTGAGATTCCAACCCAAAAAAACCCCACAAAAACTGTAAGCTGATAAAAATGACCATTTTGTGTTCTGTAATTTCTAGGTGCCTTTTCATCAGAAAGAACATTAGATCTTGTGACTGAAACAGATGATGTGAAAACAAATGGGTCTGTTCAGACTCACTACAAAGGCCAGATGCCACTGGTTTAAATAGTAGACAACATAGTAAAGAAAAAAGCTGAATAATTCAAAAAGTATTTAAACTTAAAAAAAGAGGGGGTGGGGGTA